>NW_027369023.1:0-45630 GCF_046119375.1 Phyllobates terribilis | reverse complement strand
CTTTATCATGCTAGGATTAACAGGAAAAGCTAAAAATTTCAGAATTGCACCGTGCAATGTGGAGATATTACTGTTTGTGCATTTACAATATTCATTGATTTTTGCCATTGAAAAACATGTTTTTCATATACCAGAAATGTTTGAAGCTACTGACTGAATGAAAGGAGCTGGCATCTCACTCTCTTTGAATCTTCTTTATCATGCTAGGATTAACAGGAAAAAGCTAAAAATTTCAGAATTGCACCGTGCAATGTGGAGATATTACTGTTTGTGCATTTACAATATTCATTGATTTTTGCCATTGAAAAACATGTTTTTCATATACCAGAAATGTTTGAAGCTACTGACTGAATGAAAGGAGCTGGCATCTCACTCTCTTTGAATCTTCTTTATCATGCTAGGATTAACAGGAAAAAGCTAAAAATTTCAGAATTGCACCGTGCAATGTGGAGATATTACTGTTTGTGCATTTACAATATTCATTGATTTTTGCCATTGAAAAACATGTTTTTCATATACCAGAAATGTTTGAAGCTACTGACTGAATGAAAGGAGCTGGCATCTCACTCTCTTTGAATCTTCTTTATCATGCTAGGATTAGCAGGAAAAAGCAAAAAATTTCAGAATTGCACCTTGCAATGTGGAGATATTACTGTTTGTGCATTTACAATATTCATTGATTTTTGCCATTGAAAAACATGTTTTTCATATACCAGAAATGTTTGAAGCTACTGACTGAATGAAAGGAGCTGGCATCTCACTCTCTTTGAATCTTCTTTATCATGCTAGGATTAACAGGAAAAAGCTAAAAATTTCAGAATTGCACCGTGCAATGTTGAGATATTACTGTTTGTGCATTTACAATATTCATTGATTTTTGCCATTGAAAAACATGTTTTTCATATACCAGAAATGTTTGAAGCTACTGACTGAATGAAAGGAGCTGGCATCTCACTCTCTTTGAATCTTCTTTATCATGCTAGGATTAGCAGGAAAAAGCAAAAAATTTCAGAATTGCACCTTGCAATGTGGAGATATTACTGTTTGTGCATTTACAATATTCATTGATTTTTGCCATTGAAAAACATGTTTTTCATATACCAGAAATGTTTGAAGCTACTGACTGAATGAAAGGAGCTGGCATCTCACTCTCTTTGAATCTTCTTTATCATGCTAGGATTAACAGGAAAAAAGCAAAGAATTTCAGAATTGCACCTTGCAATGTGGAGATATTACTGTTTGTGCATTTACAATATTCATTGATTTTTGCCATTGAAAAACATGTTTTTCATATACCAGAAATGTTTGAAGCTACTGACTGAATGAAAGGAGCTGGCATCTCACTCTCTTTGAATCTTTATCATGCTAGGATTAACAGGAAAAAGCTAAAAATTTCAGAATTGCACCGTGCAATGTGGAGATATTACTGTTTGTGCATTTACAATATTCATTGATTTTTGCCATTGAAAAACATGTTTTTCATATACCAGAAATGTTTGAAGCTACTGACTGAATGAAAGGAGCTGGCATCTCACTCTCTTTGAATCTTCTTTATCATGCTAGGATTAGCAGGAAAAAGCAAAAAATTTCAGAATTGCACCTTGCAATGTGGAGATATTACTGTTTGTGCATTTACAATATTCATTGATTTTTGCCATTGAAAAACATGTTTTTCATATACCAGAAATGTTTGAAGCTACTGACTGAATGAAAGGAGCTGGCATCTCACTCTCTTTGAATCTTCTTTATCATGCTAGGATTAACAGGAAAAAGCAAAGAATTTCAGAATTGCACCTTGCAATGTGGAGATATTACTGTTTGTGCATTTACAATATTCATTGATTTTTGCCATTGAAAAACATGTTTTTCATATACCAGAAATGTTTGAAGCTACTGACTGAATGAAAGGAGCTGGCATCTCACTCTCTTTGAATCTTCTTTATCATGCTAGGATTAACAGGAAAAAGCTAAAAATTTCAGAATTGCACCGTGCAATGTGGAGATATTACTGTTTGTGCATTTACAATATTCATTGATTTTTGCCATTGAAAAACATGTTTTTCATATACCAGAAATGTTTGAAGCTACTGACTGAATGAAAGGAGCTGGCATCTCACTCTCTTTGAATCTTCTTTATCATGCTAGGATTAGCAGGAAAAAGCAAAAAATTTCAGAATTGCACCTTGCAATGTGGAGATATTACTGTTTGTGCATTTACAATATTCATTGATTTTTGCCATTGAAAAACATGTTTTTCATATACCAGAAATGTTTGAAGCTACTGACTGAATGAAAGGAGCTGGCATCTCACTCTCTTTGAATCTTCTTTATCATGCTAGGATTAGCAGGAAAAAGCAAAAAATTTCAGAATTGCACCTTGCAATGTGGAGATATTACTGTTTGTGCATTTACAATATTCATTGATTTTTGCCATTGAAAAACATGTTTTTCATATACCAGAAATGTTTGAAGCTACTGACTGAATGAAAGGAGCTGGCATCTCACTCTCTTTGAATCTTCTTTATCATGCTAGGATTAACAGGAAAAAGCAAAGAATTTCAGAATTGCACCTTGCAATGTGGAGATATTACTGTTTGTGCATTTACAATATTCATTGATTTTTGCCATTGAAAAACATGTTTTTCATATACCAGAAATGTTTGAAGCTACTGACTGAATGAAAGGAGCTGGCATCTCACTCTCTTTGAATCTTCTTTATCATGCTAGGATTAGCAGGAAAAAGCAAAAAATTTCAGAATTGCACCTTGCAATGTGGAGATATTACTGTTTGTGCATTTACAATATTCATTGATTTTTGCCATTGAAAAACATGTTTTTCATATACCAGAAATGTTTGAAGCTACTGACTGAATGAAAGGAGCTGGCATCTCACTCTCTTTGAATCTTTATCATGCTAGGATTAACAGGAAACAGCTAAAAATTTCAGAATTGCACCGTGCAATGTGGAGATATTACTGTTTGTGCATTTACAATATTCATTGATTTTTGCCATTGAAAAACATGTTTTTCATATACCAGAAATGTTTGAAGCTACTGACTGAATGAAAGGAGCTGGCATCTCACTCTCTTTGAATCTTCTTTATCATGCTAGGATTAGCAGGAAAAAGCAAAAAATTTCAGAATTGCACCTTGCAATGTGGAGATATTACTGTTTGTGCATTTACAATATTCATTGATTTTTGCCATTGAAAAACATGTTTTTCATATACCAGAAATGTTTGAAGCTACTGACTGAATGAAAGGAGCTGGCATCTCACTCTCTTTGAATCTTCTTTATCATGCTAGGATTAACAGGAAAAAGCAAAGAATTTCAGAATTGCACCTTGCAATGTGGAGATATTACTGTTTGTGCATTTACAATATTCATTGATTTTTGCCATTGAAAAACATGTTTTTCATATACCAGAAATGTTTGAAGCTACTGACTGAATGAAAGGAGCTGGCATCTCACTCTCTTGAATCTTTATCATGCTAGGATTAACAGGAAAAAGCTAAAAATTTCAGAATTGCACCGTGCAATGTGGAGATATTACTGTTTGTGCATTTACAATATTCATTGATTTTTGCCATTGAAAAACATGTTTTTCATATACCAGAAATGTTTGAAGCTACTGACTGAATGAAAGGAGCTGGCATCTCACTCTCTTTGAATCTTCTTTATCATGCTAGGATTAGCAGGAAAAAGCAAAAAATTTCAGAATTGCACCTTGCAATGTGGAGATATTACTGTTTGTGCATTTACAATATTCATTGATTTTTGCCATTGAAAAACATGTTTTTCATATACCAGAAATGTTTGAAGCTACTGACTGAATGAAAGGAGCTGGCATCTCACTCTCTTTGAATCTTCTTTATCATGTTAGGATTAACAGGAAAAAGCAAAGAATTTCAGAATTGCACCTTGCAATATGGAGATATTACTGTTTGTGCATTTACAATATTCATTGATTTTTGCCATTGAAAAACATGTTTTTCATATACCAGAAATGTTTGAAGCTACTGACTGAATGAAAGGAGCTGGCATCTCACTCTCTTTGAATCTTTATCATGCTAGGATTAACAGGAAAAAGCTAAAAATTTCAGAATTGCACCGTGCAATGTGGAGATATTACTGTTTGTGCATTTACAATATTCATTGATTTTTGCCATTGAAAAACATGTTTTTCATATACCAGAAATGTTTGAAGCTACTGACTGAATGAAAGGAGCTGGCATCTCACTCTCTTTGAATCTTCTTTATCATGCTAGGATTAGCAGGAAAAAGCAAAAAATTTCAGAATTGCACCTTGCAATGTGGAGATATTACTGTTTGTGCATTTACAATATTCATTGATTTTTGCCATTGAAAAACATGTTTTTCATATACCAGAAATGTTTGAAGCTACTGACTGAATGAAAGGAGCTGGCATCTCACTCTCTTTGAATCTTCTTTATCATGCTAGGATTAACAGGAAAAAGCAAAGAATTTCAGAATTGCACCTTGCAATGTGGAGATATTACTGTTTGTGCATTTACAATATTCATTGATTTTTGCCATTGAAAAACATGTTTTTCATATACCAGAAATGTTTGAAGCTACTGACTGAATGAAAGGAGCTGGCATCTCACTCTCTTTGAATCTTCTTTATCATGCTAGGATTAACAGGAAAAAGCTAAAAATTTCAGAATTGCACCGTGCAATGTGGAGATATTACTGTTTGTGCATTTACAATATTCATTGATTTTTGCCATTGAAAAACATGTTTTTCATATACCAGAAATGTTTGAAGCTACTGACTGAATGAAAGGAGCTGGCATCTCACTCTCTTTGAATCTTCTTTATCATGCTAGGATTAGCAGGAAAAAGCAAAAAATTTCAGAATTGCACCTTGCAATGTGGAGATATTACTGTTTGTGCATTTACAATATTCATTGATTTTTGCCATTGAAAACATGTTTTTCATATACCAGAAATGTTTGAAGCTACTGACTGAATGAAAGGAGCTGGCATCTCACTCTCTTTGAATCTTCTTTATCATGCTAGGATTAGCAGGAAAAAGCAAAAAATTTCAGAATTGCACCTTGCAATGTGGAGATATTACTGTTTGTGCATTTACAATATTCATTGATTTTTGCCATTGAAAAACATGTTTTTCATATACCAGAAATGTTTGAAGCTACTGACTGAATGAAAGGAGCTGGCATCTCACTCTCTTTGAATCTTCTTTATCATGCTAGGATTAACAGGAAAAAGCAAAGAATTTCAGAATTTCACCTTGCAATGTGGAGATATTACTGTTTGTGCATTTACAATATTCATTGATTTTTGCCATTGAAAAACATGTTTTTCATATACCAGAAATGTTTGAAGCTACTGACTGAATGAAAGGAGCTGGCATCTCACTCTCTTTGAATCTTCTTTATCATGCTAGGATTAACAGGAAAAAGCAAAAAATTTCAGAATTGCACCTTGCAATGTGGAGATATTACTGTTTGTGCATTTACAATATTCATTGATTTTTGCCATTGAAAAACGTTTTTCATATACCAGAAATGTTTGAAGCTACTGACTGAATGAAAGGAGCTGGCATCTCACTCTCTTTGAATCTTCTTTATCATGCTAGGATTAACAGGAAAAAGCTAAAAATTTCAGAATTGCACCGTGCAATGTTGAGATATTACTGTTTGTGCATTTACAATATTCATTGATTTTTGCCATTGAAAAACATGTTTTTCATATACCAGAAATGTTTGAAGCTACTGACTGAATGAAAGGAGCTGGCATCTCACTCTCTTTGAATCTTCTTTATCATGCTAGGATTAACAGGAAAAAGCTAAAAATTTCAGAATTGCACCGTGCAATGTGGAGATATTACTGTTTGTGCATTTACAATATTCATTGATTTTTGCCATTGAAAAACATGTTTTTCATATACCAGAAATGTTTGAAGCTACTGACTGAATGAAAGGAGCTGGCATCTCACTCTCTTTGAATCTTCTTTATCATGCTAGGATTAGCAGGAAAAAGCAAAAAATTTCAGAATTGCACCTTGCAATGTGGAGATATTACTGTTTGTGCATTTACAATATTCATTGATTTTTGCCATTGAAAAACATGTTTTTCATATACCAGAAATGTTTGAAGCTACTGACTGAATGAAAGGAGCTGGCATCTCACTCTCTTTGAATCTTCTTTATCATGCTAGGATTAACAGGAAAAAGCTAAAAATTTCAGAATTGCACTGTGCAATGTGGAGATATTACTGTTTGTGCATTTACAATATTCATTGATTTTTGCCATTGAAAAACATGTTTTTCATATACCAGAAATGTTTGAAGCTACTGACTGAATGAAAGGAGCTGGCATCTCACTCTCTTTGAATCTTCTTTATCATGCTAGGATTAGCAGGAAAAAGCAAAAAATTTCAGAATTGCACCTTGCAATGTGGAGATATTACTGTTTGTGCATTTACAATATTCATTGATTTTTGCCATTGAAAAACATGTTTTTCATATACCAGAAATGTTTGAAGCTACTGACTGAATGAAAGGAGCTGGCATCTCACTCTCTTTGAATCTTCTTTATCATGCTAGGATTAACAGGAAAAAGCTAAAAATTTCAGAATTGCACCGTGCAATGTTGAGATATTACTGTTTGTGCATTTACAATATTCATTGATTTTTGCCATTGAAAAACATGTTTTTCATATACCAGAAATGTTTGAAGCTACTGACTGAATGAAAGGAGCTGGCATCTCACTCTCTTTGAATCTTCTTTATCATGCTAGGATTAGCAGGAAAAAGCAAAAAATTTCAGAATTGCACCTTGCAATGTGGAGATATTACTGTTTGTGCATTTACAATATTCATTGATTTTTGCCATTGAAAAACATGTTTTTCATATACCAGAAATGTTTGAAGCTACTGACTGAATGAAAGGAGCTGGCATCTCACTCTCTTTGAATCTTCTTTATCATGCTAGGATTAACAGGAAAAAGCAAAGAATTTCAGAATTGCACCTTGCAATGTGGAGATATTACTGTTTGTGCATTTACAATATTCATTGATTTTTGCCATTGAAAAACATGTTTTTCATATACCAGAAATGTTTGAAGCTACTGACTGAATGAAAGGAGCTGGCATCTCACTCTCTTTGAATCTTCTTTATCATGCTAGGATTAACAGGAAAAAGCTAAAAATTTCAGAATTGCACCGTGCAATGTGGAGATATTACTGTTTGTGCATTTACAATATTCATTGATTTTTGCCATTGAAAAACATGTTTTTCATATACCAGAAATGTTTGAAGCTACTGACTGAATGAAAGGAGCTGGCATCTCACTCTCTTTGAATCTTCTTTATCATGCTAGGATTAGCAGGAAAAAGCAAAAAATTTCAGAATTGCACCTTGCAATGTGGAGATATTACTGTTTGTGCATTTACAATATTCATTGATTTTTGCCATTGAAAAACATGTTTTTCATATACCAGAAATGTTTGAAGCTACTGACTGAATGAAAGGAGCTGGCATCTCACTCTCTTTGAATCTTCTTTATCATGCTAGGATTAAGAGGAAAAAGCTAAAAATTTCAGAATTGCACCGTGCAATGTGGAGATATTACTGTTTGTGCATTTACAATATTCATTGATTTTTGCCATTGAAAAACATGTTTTTCATATACCAGAAATGTTTGAAGCTACTGACTGAATGAAAGGAGCTGGCATCTCACTCTCTTTGAATCTTTATCATGCTAGGATTAACAGGAAAAAGCTAAAAATTTCAGAATTGCACCGTGCAATGTGGAGATATTACTGTTTGTGCATTTACAATATTCATTGATTTTTGCCATTGAAAAACATGTTTTTCATATACCAGAAATGTTTGAAGCTACTGACTGAATGAAAGGAGCTGGCATCTCACTCTCTTTGAATCTTCTTTATCATGCTAGGATTAACAGGAAAAAGCTAAAAATTTCAGAATTGCACCGTGCAATGTGGAGATATTACTGTTTGTGCATTTACAATATTCATTGATTTTTGCCATTGAAAAACATGTTTTTCATATACCAGAAATGTTTGAAGCTACTGACTGAATGAAAGGAGCTGGCATCTCACTCTCTTTGAATCTTCTTTATCATGCTAGGATTAGCAGGAAAAAGCAAAAAATTTCAGAATTGCACCTTGCAATGTGGAGATATTACTGTTTGTGCATTTACAATATTCATTGATTTTTGCCATTGAAAAACATGTTTTTCATATACCAGAAATGTTTGAAGCTACTGACTGAATGAAAGGAGCTGGCATCTCACTCTCTTTGAATCTTCTTTATCATGCTAGGATTAACAGGAAAAAGCTAAAAATTTCAGAATTGCACCGTGCAATGTGGAGATATTACTGTTTGTGCATTTACAATATTCATTGATTTTTGCCATTGAAAAACATGTTTTTCATATACCAGAAATGTTTGAAGCTACTGACTGAATGAAAGGAGCTGGCATCTCACTCTCTTTGAATCTTCTTTATCATGCTAGGATTAGCAGGAAAAAGCAAAAAATTTCAGAATTGCACCTTGCAATGTGGAGATATTACTGTTTGTGCATTTACAATATTCATTGATTTTTGCCATTGAAAAACATGTTTTTCATATACCAGAAATGTTTGAAGCTACTGACTGAATGAAAGGAGCTGGCATCTCACTCTCTTTGAATCTTCTTTATCATGCTAGGATTAACAGGAAAAAGCTAAAAATTTCAGAATTGCACCGTGCAATGTTGAGATATTACTGTTTGTGCATTTACAATATTCATTGATTTTTGCCATTGAAAAACATGTTTTTCATATACCAGAAATGTTTGAAGCTACTGACTGAATGAAAGGAGCTGGCATCTCACTCTCTTTGAATCTTCTTTATCATGCTAGGATTAGCAGGAAAAAGCAAAAAATTTCAGAATTGCACCTTGCAATGTGGAGATATTACTGTTTGTGCATTTACAATATTCATTGATTTTTGCCATTGAAAAACATGTTTTTCATATACCAGAAATGTTTGAAGCTACTGACTGAATGAAAGGAGCTGGCATCTCACTCTCTTTGAATCTTCTTTATCATGCTAGGATTAACAGGAAAAAGCAAAGAATTTCAGAATTGCACCTTGCAATGTGGAGATATTACTGTTTGTGCATTTACAATATTCATTGATTTTTGCCATTGAAAAACATGTTTTTCATATACCAGAAATGTTTGAAGCTACTGACTGAATGAAAGGAGCTGGCATCTCACTCTCTTTGAATCTTTATCATGCTAGGATTAACAGGAAAAAGCTAAAAATTTCAGAATTGCACCGTGCAATGTGGAGATATTACTGTTTGTGCATTTACAATATTCATTGATTTTTGCCATTGAAAAACATGTTTTTCATATACCAGAAATGTTTGAAGCTACTGACTGAATGAAAGGAGCTGGCATCTCACTCTCTTTGAATCTTCTTTATCATGCTAGGATTAGCAGGAAAAAGCAAAAAATTTCAGAATTGCACCTTGCAATGTGGAGATATTACTGTTTGTGCATTTACAATATTCATTGATTTTTGCCATTGAAAAACATGTTTTTCATATACCAGAAATGTTTGAAGCTACTGACTGAATGAAAGGAGCTGGCATCTCACTCTCTTTGAATCTTCTTTATCATGCTAGGATTAACAGGAAAAAGCAAAGAATTTCAGAATTGCACCTTGCAATGTGGAGATATTACTGTTTGTGCATTTACAATATTCATTGATTTTTGCCATTGAAAAACATGTTTTTCATATACCAGAAATGTTTGAAGCTACTGACTGAATGAAAGGAGCTGGCATCTCACTCTCTTTGAATCTTCTTTATCATGCTAGGATTAACAGGAAAAAGCTAAAAATTTCAGAATTGCACCGTGCAATGTGGAGATATTACTGTTTGTGCATTTACAATATTCATTGATTTTTGCCATTGAAAAACATGTTTTTCATATACCAGAAATGTTTGAAGCTACTGACTGAATGAAAGGAGCTGGCATCTCACTCTCTTTGAATCTTCTTTATCATGCTAGGATTAGCAGGAAAAAGCAAAAAATTTCAGAATTGCACCTTGCAATGTGGAGATATTACTGTTTGTGCATTTACAATATTCATTGATTTTTGCCATTGAAAAACATGTTTTTCATATACCAGAAATGTTTGAAGCTACTGACTGAATGAAAGGAGCTGGCATCTCACTCTCTTTGAATCTTCTTTATCATGCTAGGATTAGCAGGAAAAAGCAAAAAATTTCAGAATTGCACCTTGCAATGTGGAGATATTACTGTTTGTGCATTTACAATATTCATTGATTTTTGCCATTGAAAAACATGTTTTTCATATACCAGAAATGTTTGAAGCTACTGACTGAATGAAAGGAGCTGGCATCTCACTCTCTTTGAATCTTCTTTATCATGCTAGGATTAACAGGAAAAAGCAAAGAATTTCAGAATTGCACCTTGCAATGTGGAGATATTACTGTTTGTGCATTTACAATATTCATTGATTTTTGCCATTGAAAAACATGTTTTTCATATACCAGAAATGTTTGAAGCTACTGACTGAATGAAAGGAGCTGGCATCTCACTCTCTTTGAATCTTCTTTATCATGCTAGGATTAGCAGGAAAAAGCAAAAAATTTCAGAATTGCACCTTGCAATGTGGAGATATTACTGTTTGTGCATTTACAATATTCATTGATTTTTGCCATTGAAAAACATGTTTTTCATATACCAGAAATGTTTGAAGCTACTGACTGAATGAAAGGAGCTGGCATCTCACTCTCTTTGAATCTTTATCATGCTAGGATTAACAGGAAACAGCTAAAAATTTCAGAATTGCACCGTGCAATGTGGAGATATTACTGTTTGTGCATTTACAATATTCATTGATTTTTGCCATTGAAAAACATGTTTTTCATATACCAGAAATGTTTGAAGCTACTGACTGAATGAAAGGAGCTGGCATCTCACTCTCTTTGAATCTTCTTTATCATGCTAGGATTAGCAGGAAAAAGCAAAAAATTTCAGAATTGCACCTTGCAATGTGGAGATATTACTGTTTGTGCATTTACAATATTCATTGATTTTTGCCATTGAAAAACATGTTTTTCATATACCAGAAATGTTTGAAGCTACTGACTGAATGAAAGGAGCTGGCATCTCACTCTCTTTGAATCTTCTTTATCATGCTAGGATTAACAGGAAAAAGCAAAGAATTTCAGAATTGCACCTTGCAATGTGGAGATATTACTGTTTGTGCATTTACAATATTCATTGATTTTTGCCATTGAAAAACATGTTTTTCATATACCAGAAATGTTTGAAGCTACTGACTGAATGAAAGGAGCTGGCATCTCACTCTCTTTGAATCTTTATCATGCTAGGATTAACAGGAAAAAGCTAAAAATTTCAGAATTGCACCGTGCAATGTGGAGATATTACTGTTTGTGCATTTACAATATTCATTGATTTTTGCCATTGAAAAACATGTTTTTCATATACCAGAAATGTTTGAAGCTACTGACTGAATGAAAGGAGCTGGCATCTCACTCTCTTTGAATCTTCTTTATCATGCTAGGATTAGCAGGAAAAAGCAAAAAATTTCAGAATTGCACCTTGCAATGTGGAGATATTACTGTTTGTGCATTTACAATATTCATTGATTTTTGCCATTGAAAAACATGTTTTTCATATACCAGAAATGTTTGAAGCTACTGACTGAATGAAAGGAGCTGGCATCTCACTCTCTTTGAATCTTCTTTATCATGTTAGGATTAACAGGAAAAAGCAAAGAATTTCAGAATTGCACCTTGCAATATGGAGATATTACTGTTTGTGCATTTACAATATTCATTGATTTTTGCCATTGAAAAACATGTTTTTCATATACCAGAAATGTTTGAAGCTACTGACTGAATGAAAGGAGCTGGCATCTCACTCTCTTTGAATCTTTATCATGCTAGGATTAACAGGAAAAAGCTAAAAATTTCAGAATTGCACCGTGCAATGTGGAGATATTACTGTTTGTGCATTTACAATATTCATTGATTTTTGCCATTGAAAAACATGTTTTTCATATACCAGAAATGTTTGAAGCTACTGACTGAATGAAAGGAGCTGGCATCTCACTCTCTTTGAATCTTCTTTATCATGCTAGGATTAGCAGGAAAAAGCAAAAAATTTCAGAATTGCACCTTGCAATGTGGAGATATTACTGTTTGTGCATTTACAATATTCATTGATTTTTGCCATTGAAAAACATGTTTTTCATATACCAGAAATGTTTGAAGCTACTGACTGAATGAAAGGAGCTGGCATCTCACTCTCTTTGAATCTTCTTTATCATGCTAGGATTAACAGGAAAAAGCAAAGAATTTCAGAATTGCACCTTGCAATGTGGAGATATTACTGTTTGTGCATTTACAATATTCATTGATTTTTGCCATTGAAAAACATGTTTTTCATATACCAGAAATGTTTGAAGCTACTGACTGAATGAAAGGAGCTGGCATCTCACTCTCTTTGAATCTTCTTTATCATGCTAGGATTAACAGGAAAAAGCTAAAAATTTCAGAATTGCACCGTGCAATGTGGAGATATTACTGTTTGTGCATTTACAATATTCATTGATTTTTGCCATTGAAAAACATGTTTTTCATATACCAGAAATGTTTGAAGCTACTGACTGAATGAAAGGAGCTGGCATCTCACTCTCTTTGAATCTTCTTTATCATGCTAGGATTAGCAGGAAAAAGCAAAAAATTTCAGAATTGCACCTTGCAATGTGGAGATATTACTGTTTGTGCATTTACAATATTCATTGATTTTTGCCATTGAAAAACATGTTTTTCATATACCAGAAATGTTTGAAGCTACTGACTGAATGAAAGGAGCTGGCATCTCACTCTCTTTGAATCTTCTTTATCATGCTAGGATTAGCAGGAAAAAGCAAAAAATTTCAGAATTGCACCTTGCAATGTGGAGATATTACTGTTTGTGCATTTACAATATTCATTGATTTTTGCCATTGAAAAACATGTTTTTCATATACCAGAAATGTTTGAAGCTACTGACTGAATGAAAGGAGCTGGCATCTCACTCTCTTTGAATCTTCTTTATCATGCTAGGATTAACAGGAAAAAGCAAAGAATTTCAGAATTTCACCTTGCAATGTGGAGATATTACTGTTTGTGCATTTACAATATTCATTGATTTTTGCCATTGAAAAACATGTTTTTCATATACCAGAAATGTTTGAAGCTACTGACTGAATGAAAGGAGCTGGCATCTCACTCTCTTTGAATCTTCTTTATCATGCTAGGATTAGCAGGAAAAAGCAAAAAATTTCAGAATTGCACCTTGCAATGTGGAGATATTACTGTTTGTGCATTTACAATATTCATTGATTTTTGCCATTGAAAAACATGTTTTTCATATACCAGAAATGTTTGAAGCTACTGACTGAATGAAAGGAGCTGGCATCTCACTCTCTTTGAATCTTTATCATGCTAGGATTAACAGGAAAAAGCTAAAAATTTCAGAATTGCACCGTGCAATGTGGAGATATTACTGTTTGTGCATTTACAATATTCATTGATTTTTGCCATTGAAAAACATGTTTTTCATATACCAGAAATGTTTGAAGCTACTGACTGAATGAAAGGAGCTGGCATCTCACTCTCTTTGAATCTTCTTTATCATGCTAGGATTAGCAGGAAAAAGCAAAAAATTTCAGAATTGCACCTTGCAATGTGGAGATATTACTGTTTGTGCATTTACAATATTCATTGATTTTTGCCATTGAAAAACATGTTTTTCATATACCAGAAATGTTTGAAGCTACTGACTGAATGAAAGGAGCTGGCATCTCACTCTCTTTGAATCTTCTTTATCATGCTAGGATTAACAGGAAAAAGCAAAGAATTTCAGAATTGCACCTTGCAATGTGGAGATATTACTGTTTGTGCATTTACAATATTCATTGATTTTTGCCATTGAAAAACATGTTTTTCATATACCAGAAATGTTTGAAGCTACTGACTGAATGAAAGGAGCTGGCATCTCACTCTCTTTGAATCTTTATCATGCTAGGATTAACAGGAAAAAGCTAAAAATTTCAGAATTGCACCGTGCAATGTGGAGATATTACTGTTTGTGCATTTACAATATTCATTGATTTTTGCCATTGAAAAACATGTTTTTCATATACCAGAAATGTTTGAAGCTACTGACTGAATGAAAGGAGCTGGCATCTCACTCTCTTTGAATCTTCTTTATCATGCTAGGATTAACAGGAAAAAGCTAAAAATTTCAGAATTGCACCGTGCAATGTGGAGATATTACTGTTTGTGCATTTACAATATTCATTGATTTTTGCCATTGAAAAACATGTTTTTCATATACCAGAAATGTTTGAAGCTACTGACTGAATGAAAGGAGCTGGCATCTCACTCTCTTTGAATCTTCTTTATCATGCTAGGATTAGCAGGAAAAAGCAAAAAATTTCAGAATTGCACCTTGCAATGTGGAGATATTACTGTTTGTGCATTTACAATATTCATTGATTTTTGCCATTGAAAAACATGTTTTTCATATACCAGAAATGTTTGAAGCTACTGACTGAATGAAAGGAGCTGGCATCTCACTCTCTTTGAATCTTCTTTATCATGCTAGGATTAACAGGAAAAAGCTAAAAATTTCAGAATTGCACCGTGCAATGTGGAGATATTACTGTTTGTGCATTTACAATATTCATTGATTTTTGCCATTGAAAAACATGTTTTTCATATACCAGAAATGTTTGAAGCTACTGACTGAATGAAAGGAGCTGGCATCTCACTCTCTTTGAATCTTCTTTATCATGCTAGGATTAGCAGGAAAAAGCAAAAAATTTCAGAATTGCACCTTGCAATGTGGAGATATTACTGTTTGTGCATTTACAATATTCATTGATTTTTGCCATTGAAAAACATGTTTTTCATATACCAGAAATGTTTGAAGCTACTGACTGAATGAAAGGAGCTGGCATCTCACTCTCTTTGAATCTTCTTTATCATGCTAGGATTAGCAGGAAAAAGCAAAAAATTTCAGAATTGCACCTTGCAATGTGGAGATATTACTGTTTGTGCATTTACAATATTCATTGATTTTTGCCATTGAAAAACATGTTTTTCATATACCAGAAATGTTTGAAGCTACTGACTGAATGAAAGGAGCTGGCATCTCACTCTCTTTGAATCTTCTTTATCATGCTAGGATTAACAGGAAAAAGCTAAAAATTTCAGAATTGCACCGTGCAATGTGGAGATATTACTGTTTGTGCATTTACAATATTCATTGATTTTTGCCATTGAAAAACATGTTTTTCATATACCAGAAATGTTTGAAGCTACTGACTGAATGAAAGGAGCTGGCATCTCACTCTCTTTGAATCTTCTTTATCATGCTAGGATTAACAGGAAAAAGCTAAAAATTTCAGAATTGCACCGTGCAATGTGGAGATATTACTGTTTGTGCATTTACAATATTCATTGATTTTTGCCATTGAAAAACATGTTTTTCATATACCAGAAATGTTTGAAGCTACTGACTGAATGAAAGGAGCTGGCATCTCACTCTCTTTGAATCTTCTTTATCATGCTAGGATTAGCAGGAAAAAGCAAAAAATTTCAGAATTGCACCTTGCAATGTGGAGATATTACTGTTTGTGCATTTACAATATTCATTGATTTTTGCCATTGAAAAACATGTTTTTCATATACCAGAAATGTTTGAAGCTACTGACTGAATGAAAGGAGCTGGCATCTCACTCTCTTTGAATCTTCTTTATCATGCTAGGATTAACAGGAAAAAGCTAAAAATTTCAGAATTGCACCGTGCAATGTGGAGATATTACTGTTTGTGCATTTACAATATTCATTGATTTTTGCCATTGAAAAACATGTTTTTCATATACCAGAAATGTTTGAAGCTACTGACTGAATGAAAGGAGCTGGCATCTCACTCTCTTTGAATCTTCTTTATCATGCTAGGATTAGCAGGAAAAAGCAAAAAATTTCAGAATTGCACCTTGCAATGTGGAGATATTACTGTTTGTGCATTTACAATATTCATTGATTTTTGCCATTGAAAAACATGTTTTTCATATACCAGAAATGTTTGAAGCTACTGACTGAATGAAAGGAGCTGGCATCTCACTCTCTTTGAATCTTCTTTATCATGCTAGGATTAACAGGAAAAAGCTAAAAATCTCAGAATTGCACCGTGCAATGTTGAGATATTACTGTTTGTGCATTTACAATATTCATTGATTTTTGCCATTGAAAAACATGTTTTTCATATACCAGAAATGTTTGAAGCTACTGACTGAATGAAAGGAGCTGGCATCTCACTCTCTTTGAATCTTCTTTATCATGCTAGGATTAGCAGGAAAAAGCAAAAAATTTCAGAATTGCACCTTGCAATGTGGAGATATTACTGTTTGTGCATTTACAATATTCATTGATTTTTGCCATTGAAAAACATGTTTTTCATATACCAGAAATGTTTGAAGCTACTGACTGAATGAAAGGAGCTGGCATCTCACTCTCTTTGAATCTTCTTTATCATGCTAGGATTAACAGGAAAAAGCTAAAAATTTCAGAATTGCACCGTGCAATGTGGAGATATTACTGTTTGTGCATTTACAATATTCATTGATTTTTGCCATTGAAAAACATGTTTTTCATATACCAGAAATGTTTGAAGCTACTGACTGAATGAAAGGAGCTGGCATCTCACTCTCTTTGAATCTTCTTTATCATGCTAGGATTAGCAGGAAAAAGCAAAAAATTTCAGAATTGCACCTTGCAATGTGGAGATATTACTGTTTGTGCATTTACAATATTCATTGATTTTTGCCATTGAAAAACATGTTTTTCATATACCAGAAATGTTTGAAGCTACTGACTGAATGAAAGGAGCTGGCATCTCACTCTCTTTGAATCTTCTTTATCATGCTAGGATTAGCAGGAAAAAGCAAAAAATTTAAGAATTGCACCTTGCAATGTGGAGATATTACTCTTTGTGCATTTACAATATTCATTGATTTTTGCCATTGAAAAACATGTTTTTCATATACCAGAAATGTTTGAAGCTACTGACTGAATGAAAGGAGCTGGCATCTCACTCTCTTTGAATCTTCTTTATCATGCTAGGATTAACAGGAAAAAGCAAAGAATTTCAGAATTGCACCTTGCAATGTGGAGATATTACTGTTTGTGCATTTACAATATTCATTGATTTTTGCCATTGAAAAACATGTTTTTCATATACCAGAAATGTTTGAAGCTACTGACTGAATGAAAGGAGCTGGCATCTCACTCTCTTTGAATCTTCTTTATCATGCTAGGATTAGCAGGAAAAAGCAAAAAATTTCAGAATTGCACCTTGCAATGTGGAGATATTACTGTTTGTGCATTTACAATATTCATTGATTTTTGCCATTGAAAAACATGTTTTTCATATACCAGAAATGTTTGAAGCTACTGACTGAATGAAAGGAGCTGGCATCTCACTCTCTTTGAATCTTTATCATGCTAGGATTAACAGGAAAAAGCTAAAAATTTCAGAATTGCACCGTGCAATGTGGAGATATTACTGTTTGTGCATTTACAATATTCATTGATTTTTGCCATTGAAAAACATGTTTTTCATATACCAGAAATGTTTGAAGCTACTGACTGAATGAAAGGAGCTGGCATCTCACTCTCTTTGAATCTTCTTTATCATGCTAGGATTAGCAGGAAAAAGCAAAAAATTTCAGAATTGCACCTTGCAATGTGGAGATATTACTGTTTGTGCATTTACAATATTCATTGATTTTTGCCATTGAAAAACATGTTTTTCATATACCAGAAATGTTTGAAGCTACTGACTGAATGAAAGGAGCTGGCATCTCACTCTCTTTGAATCTTTATCATGCTAGGATTAACAGGAAAAAGCTAAAAATTTCAGAATTGCACCGTGCAATGTGGAGATATTACTGTTTGTGCATTTACAATATTCATTGATTTTTGCCATTGAAAAACATGTTTTTCATATACCAGAAATGTTTGAAGCTACTGACTGAATGAAAGGAGCTGGCATCTCACTCTCTTTGAATCTTCTTTATCATGCTAGGATTAGCAGGAAAAAGCAAAAAATTTCAGAATTGCACCTTGCAATGTGGAGATATTACTGTTTGTGCATTTACAATATTCATTGATTTTTGCCATTGAAAAACATGTTTTTCATATACCAGAAATGTTTGAAGCTACTGACTGAATGAAAGGAGCTGGCATCTCACTCTCTTTGAATCTTCTTTATCATGCTAGGATTAACAGGAAAAAGCTAAAAATTTCAGAATTGCACCGTGCAATGTGGAGATATTACTGTTTGTGCATTTACAATATTCATTGATTTTTGCCATTGAAAAACATGTTTTTCATATACCAGAAATGTTTGAAGCTACTGACTGAATGAAAGGAGCTGGCATCTCACTCTCTTTGAATCTTCTTTATCATGCTAGGATTAACAGGAAAAAGCTAAAAATTTCAGAATTGCACCGTGCAATGTGGAGATATTACTGTTTGTGCATTTACAATATTCATTGATTTTTGCCATTGAAAAACATGTTTTTCATATACCAGAAATGTTTGAAGCTACTGACTGAATGAAAGGAGCTGGCATCTCACTCTCTTTGAATCTTCTTTATCATGCTAGGATTAGCAGGAAAAAGCAAAAAATTTCAGAATTGCACCTTGCAATGTGGAGATATTACTGTTTGTGCATTTACAATATTCATTGATTTTTGCCATTGAAAAACATGTTTTTCATATACCAGAAATGTTTGAAGCTACTGACTGAATGAAAGGAGCTGGCATCTCACTCTCTTTGAATCTTCTTTATCATGCTAGGATTAACAGGAAAAAGCTAAAAATTTCAGAATTGCACCGTGCAATGTGGAGATATTACTGTTTGTGCATTTACAATATTCATTGATTTTTGCCATTGAAAAACATGTTTTTCATATACCAGAAATGTTTGAAGCTACTGACTGAATGAAAGGAGCTGGCATCTCACTCTCTTTGAATCTTCTTTATCATGCTAGGATTAGCAGGAAAAAGCAAAAAATTTCAGAATTGCACCTTGCAATGTGGAGATATTACTGTTTGTGCATTTACAATATTCATTGATTTTTGCCATTGAAAAACATGTTTTTCATATACCAGAAATGTTTGAAGCTACTGACTGAATGAAAGGAGCTGGCATCTCACTCTCTTTGAATCTTCTTTATCATGCTAGGATTAACAGGAAAAAGCTAAAAATCTCAGAATTGCACCGTGCAATGTTGAGATATTACTGTTTGTGCATTTACAATATTCATTGATTTTTGCCATTGAAAAACATGTTTTTCATATACCAGAAATGTTTGAAGCTACTGACTGAATGAAAGGAGCTGGCATCTCACTCTCTTTGAATCTTCTTTATCATGCTAGGATTAGCAGGAAAAAGCAAAAAATTTCAGAATTGCACCTTGCAATGTGGAGATATTACTGTTTGTGCATTTACAATATTCATTGATTTTTGCCATTGAAAAACATGTTTTTCATATACCAGAAATGTTTGAAGCTACTGACTGAATGAAAGGAGCTGGCATCTCACTCTCTTTGAATCTTCTTTATCATGCTAGGATTAACAGGAAAAAGCTAAAAATTTCAGAATTGCACCGTGCAATGTGGAGATATTACTGTTTGTGCATTTACAATATTCATTGATTTTTGCCATTGAAAAACATGTTTTTCATATACCAGAAATGTTTGAAGCTACTGACTGAATGAAAGGAGCTGGCATCTCACTCTCTTTGAATCTTCTTTATCATGCTAGGATTAGCAGGAAAAAGCAAAAAATTTCAGAATTGCACCTTGCAATGTGGAGATATTACTGTTTGTGCATTTACAATATTCATTGATTTTTGCCATTGAAAAACATGTTTTTCATATACCAGAAATGTTTGAAGCTACTGACTGAATGAAAGGAGCTGGCATCTCACTCTCTTTGAATCTTCTTTATCATGCTAGGATTAGCAGGAAAAAGCAAAAAATTTCAGAATTGCACCTTGCAATGTGGAGATATTACTGTTTGTGCATTTACAATATTCATTGATTTTTGCCATTGAAAAACATGTTTTTCATATACCAGAAATGTTTGAAGCTACTGACTGAATGAAAGGAGCTGGCATCTCACTCTCTTTGAATCTTCTTTATCATGCTAGGATTAACAGGAAAAAGCAAAGAATTTCAGAATTGCACCTTGCAATGTGGAGATATTACTGTTTGTGCATTTACAATATTCATTGATTTTTGCCATTGAAAAACATGTTTTTCATATACCAGAAATGTTTGAAGCTACTGACTGAATGAAAGGAGCTGGCATCTCACTCTCTTTGAATCTTCTTTATCATGCTAGGATTAGCAGGAAAAAGCAAAAAATTTCAGAATTGCACCTTGCAATGTGGAGATATTACTGTTTGTGCATTTACAATATTCATTGATTTTTGCCATTGAAAAACATGTTTTTCATATACCAGAAATGTTTGAAGCTACTGACTGAATGAAAGGAGCTGGCATCTCACTCTCTTTGAATCTTTATCATGCTAGGATTAACAGGAAAAAGCTAAAAATTTCAGAATTGCACCGTGCAATGTGGAGATATTACTGTTTGTGCATTTACAATATTCATTGATTTTTGCCATTGAAAAACATGTTTTTCATATACCAGAAATGTTTGAAGCTACTGACTGAATGAAAGGAGCTGGCATCTCACTCTCTTTGAATCTTCTTTATCATGCTAGGATTAGCAGGAAAAAGCAAAAAATTTCAGAATTGCACCTTGCAATGTGGAGATATTACTGTTTGTGCATTTACAATATTCATTGATTTTTGCCATTGAAAAACATGTTTTTCATATACCAGAAATGTTTGAAGCTACTGACTGAATGAAAGGAGCTGGCATCTCACTCTCTTTGAATCTTCTTTATCATGCTAGGATTAACAGGAAAAAGCAAAGAATTTCAGAATTGCACCTTGCAATGTGGAGATATTACTGTTTGTGCATTTACAATATTCATTGATTTTTGCCATTGAAAAACATGTTTTTCATATACCAGAAATGTTTGAAGCTACTGACTGAATGAAAGGAGCTGGCATCTCACTCTCTTTGAATCTTTATCATGCTAGGATTAACAGGAAAAAGCTAAAAATTTCAGAATTGCACCGTGCAATGTGGAGATATTACTGTTTGTGCATTTACAATATTCATTGATTTTTGCCATTGAAAAACATGTTTTTCATATACCAGAAATGTTTGAAGCTACTGACTGAATGAAAGGAGCTGGCATCTCACTCTCTTTGAATCTTCTTTATCATGCTAGGATTAGCAGGAAAAAGCAAAAAATTTCAGAATTGCACCTTGCAATGTGGAGATATTACTGTTTGTGCATTTACAATATTCATTGATTTTTGCCATTGAAAAACATGTTTTTCATATACCAGAAATGTTTGAAGCTACTGACTGAATGAAAGGAGCTGGCATCTCACTCTCTTTGAATCTTCTTTATCATGCTAGGATTAACAGGAAAAAGCTAAAAATTTCAGAATTGCACCGTGCAATGTGGAGATATTACTGTTTGTGCATTTACAATATTCATTGATTTTTGCCATTGAAAAACATGTTTTTCATATACCAGAAATGTTTGAAGCTACTGACTGAATGAAAGGAGCTGGCATCTCACTCTCTTTGAATCTTCTTTATCATGCTAGGATTAACAGGAAAAAGCTAAAAATTTCAGAATTGCACCGTGCAATGTGGAGATATTACTGTTTGTGCATTTACAATATTCATTGATTTTTGCCATTGAAAAACATGTTTTTCATATACCAGAAATGTTTGAAGCTACTGACTGAATGAAAGGAGCTGGCATCTCACTCTCTTTGAATCTTCTTTATCATGCTAGGATTAGCAGGAAAAAGCAAAAAATTTCAGAATTGCACCTTGCAATGTGGAGATATTACTGTTTGTGCATTTACAATATTCATTGATTTTTGCCATTGAAAAACATGTTTTTCATATACCAGAAATGTTTGAAGCTACTGACTGAATGAAAGGAGCTGGCATCTCACTCTCTTTGAATCTTCTTTATCATGCTAGGATTAACAGGAAAAAGCTAAAAATTTCAGAATTGCACCGTGCAATGTGGAGATATTACTGTTTGTGCATTTACAATATTCATTGATTTTTGCCATTGAAAAACATGTTTTTCATATACCAGAAATGTTTGAAGCTACTGACTGAATGAAAGGAGCTGGCATCTCACTCTCTTTGAATCTTCTTTATCATGCTAGGATTAGCAGGAAAAAGCAAAAAATTTCAGAATTGCACCTTGCAATGTGGAGATATTACTGTTTGTGCATTTACAATATTCATTGATTTTTGCCATTGAAAAACATGTTTTTCATATACCAGAAATGTTTGAAGCTACTGACTGAATGAAAGGAGCTGGCATCTCACTCTCTTTGAATCTTCTTTATCATGCTAGGATTAACAGGAAAAAGCTAAAAATCTCAGAATTGCACCGTGCAATGTTGAGATATTACTGTTTGTGCATTTACAATATTCATTGATTTTTGCCATTGAAAAACATGTTTTTCATATACCAGAAATGTTTGAAGCTACTGACTGAATGAAAGGAGCTGGCATCTCACTCTCTTTGAATCTTCTTTATCATGCTAGGAATAGCAGGAAAAAGCAAAAAATTTCAGAATTGCACCTTGCAATGTGGAGATATTACTGTTTGTGCATTTACAATATTCATTGATTTTTGCCATTGAAAAACATGTTTTTCATATACCAGAAATGTTTGAAGCTACTGACTGAATGAAAGGAGCTGGCATCTCACTCTCTTTGAATCTTCTTTATCATGCTAGGATTAACAGGAAAAAGCTAAAAATTTCAGAATTGCACCGTGCAATGTGGAGATATTACTGTTTGTGCATTTACAATATTCATTGATTTTTGCCATTGAAAAACATGTTTTTCATATACCAGAAATGTTTGAAGCTACTGACTGAATGAAAGGAGCTGGCATCTCACTCTCTTTGAATCTTCTTTATCATGCTAGGATTAGCAGGAAAAAGCAAAAAATTTCAGAATTGCACCTTGCAATGTGGAGATATTACTGTTTGTGCATTTACAATATTCATTGATTTTTGCCATTGAAAAACATGTTTTTCATATACCAGAAATGTTTGAAGCTACTGACTGAATGAAAGGAGCTGGCATCTCACTCTCTTTGAATCTTCTTTATCATGCTAGGATTAGCAGGAAAAAGCAAAAAATTTCAGAATTGCACCTTGCAATGTGGAGATATTACTCTTTGTGCATTTACAATATTCATTGATTTTTGCCATTGAAAAACATGTTTTTCATATACCAGAAATGTTTGAAGCTACTGACTGAATGAAAGGAGCTGGCATCTCACTCTCTTTGAATCTTCTTTATCATGCTAGGATTAACAGGAAAAAGCAAAGAATTTCAGAATTGCACCTTGCAATGTGGAGATATTACTGTTTGTGCATTTACAATATTCATTGATTTTTGCCATTGAAAAACATGTTTTTCATATACCAGAAATGTTTGAAGCTACTGACTGAATGAAAGGAGCTGGCATCTCACTCTCTTTGAATCTTCTTTATCATGCTAGGATTAGCAGGAAAAAGCAAAAAATTTCAGAATTGCACCTTGCAATGTGGAGATATTACTGTTTGTGCATTTACAATATTCATTGATTTTTGCCATTGAAAAACATGTTTTTCATATACCAGAAATGTTTGAAGCTACTGACTGAATGAAAGGAGCTGGCATCTCACTCTCTTTGAATCTTTATCATGCTAGGATTAACAGGAAAAAGCTAAAAATTTCAGAATTGCACCGTGCAATGTGGAGATATTACTGTTTGTGCATTTACAATATTCATTGATTTTTGCCATTGAAAAACATGTTTTTCATATACCAGAAATGTTTGAAGCTACTGACTGAATGAAAGGAGCTGGCATCTCACTCTCTTTGAATCTTCTTTATCATGCTAGGATTAGCAGGAAAAAGCAAAAAATTTCAGAATTGCACCTTGCAATGTGGAGATATTACTGTTTGTGCATTTACAATATTCATTGATTTTTGCCATTGAAAAACATGTTTTTCATATACCAGAAATGTTTGAAGCTACTGACTGAATGAAAGGAGCTGGCATCTCACTCTCTTTGAATCTTTATCATGCTAGGATTAACAGGAAAAAGCTAAAAATTTCAGAATTGCACCGTGCAATGTGGAGATATTACTGTTTGTGCATTTACAATATTCATTGATTTTTGCCATTGAAAAACATGTTTTTCATATACCAGAAATGTTTGAAGCTACTGACTGAATGAAAGGAGCTGGCATCTCACTCTCTTTGAATCTTCTTTATCATGCTAGGATTAGCAGGAAAAAGCAAAAAATTTCAGAATTGCACCTTGCAATGTGGAGATATTACTGTTTGTGCATTTACAATATTCATTGATTTTTGCCATTGAAAAACATGTTTTTCATATACCAGAAATGTTTGAAGCTACTGACTGAATGAAAGGAGCTGGCATCTCACTCTCTTTGAATCTTCTTTATCATGCTAGGATTAACAGGAAAAAGCTAAAAATTTCAGAATTGCACCGTGCAATGTGGAGATATTACTGTTTGTGCATTTACAATATTCATTGATTTTTGCCATTGAAAAACATGTTTTTCATATACCAGAAATGTTTGAAGCTACTGACTGAATGAAAGGAGCTGGCATCTCACTCTCTTTGAATCTTCTTTATCATGCTAGGATTAACAGGAAAAAGCTAAAAATTTCAGAATTGCACCGTGCAATGTGGAGATATTACTGTTTGTGCATTTACAATATTCATTGATTTTTGCCATTGAAAAACATGTTTTTCATATACCAGAAATGTTTGAAGCTACTGACTGAATGAAAGGAGCTGGCATCTCACTCTCTTTGAATCTTCTTTATCATGCTAGGATTAGCAGGAAAAAGCAAAAAATTTCAGAATTGCACCTTGCAATGTGGAGATATTACTGTTTGTGCATTTACAATATTCATTGATTTTTGCCATTGAAAAACATGTTTTTCATATACCAGAAATGTTTGAAGCTACTGACTGAATGAAAGGAGCTGGCATCTCACTCTCTTTGAATCTTCTTTATCATGCTAGGATTAGCAGGAAAAAGCAAAAAATTTCAGAATTGCACCTTGCAATGTGGAGATATTACTCTTTGTGCATTTACAATATTCATTGATTTTTGCCATTGAAAAACATGTTTTTCATATACCAGAAATGTTTGAAGCTACTGACTGAATGAAAGGAGCTGGCATCTCACTCTCTTTGAATCTTCTTTATCATGCTAGGATTAACAGGAAAAAGCAAAGAATTTCAGAATTGCACCTTGCAATGTGGAGATATTACTGTTTGTGCATTTACAATATTCATTGATTTTTGCCATTGAAAAACATGTTTTTCATATACCAGAAATGTTTGAAGCTACTGACTGAATGAAAGGAGCTGGCATCTCACTCTCTTTGAATCTTCTTTATCATGCTAGGATTAGCAGGAAAAAGCAAAAAATTTCAGAATTGCACCTTGCAATGTGGAGATATTACTGTTTGTGCATTTACAATATTCATTGATTTTTGCCATTGAAAAACATGTTTTTCATATACCAGAAATGTTTGAAGCTACTGACTGAATGAAAGGAGCTGGCATCTCACTCTCTTTGAATCTTTATCATGCTAGGATTAACAGGAAAAAGCTAAAAATTTCAGAATTGCACCGTGCAATGTGGAGATATTACTGTTTGTGCATTTACAATATTCATTGATTTTTGCCATTGAAAAACATGTTTTTCATATACCAGAAATGTTTGAAGCTACTGACTGAATGAAAGGAGCTGGCATCTCACTCTCTTTGAATCTTCTTTATCATGCTAGGATTAGCAGGAAAAAGCAAAAAATTTCAGAATTGCACCTTGCAATGTGGAGATATTACTGTTTGTGCATTTACAATATTCATTGATTTTTGCCATTGAAAAACATGTTTTTCATATACCAGAAATGTTTGAAGCTACTGACTGAATGAAAGGAGCTGGCATCTCACTCTCTTTGAATCTTTATCATGCTAGGATTAACAGGAAAAAGCTAAAAATTTCAGAATTGCACCGTGCAATGTGGAGATATTACTGTTTGTGCATTTACAATATTCATTGATTTTTGCCATTGAAAAACATGTTTTTCATATACCAGAAATGTTTGAAGCTACTGACTGAATGAAAGGAGCTGGCATCTCACTCTCTTTGAATCTTCTTTATCATGCTAGGATTAGCAGGAAAAAGCAAAAAATTTCAGAATTGCACCTTGCAATGTGGAGATATTACTGTTTGTGCATTTACAATATTCATTGATTTTTGCCATTGAAAAACATGTTTTTCATATACCAGAAATGTTTGAAGCTACTGACTGAATGAAAGGAGCTGGCATCTCACTCTCTTTGAATCTTCTTTATCATGCTAGGATTAACAGGAAAAAGCTAAAAATTTCAGAATTGCACCGTGCAATGTGGAGATATTACTGTTTGTGCATTTACAATATTCATTGATTTTTGCCATTGAAAAACATGTTTTTCATATACCAGAAATGTTTGAAGCTACTGACTGAATGAAAGGAGCTGGCATCTCACTCTCTTTGAATCTTCTTTATCATGCTAGGATTAACAGGAAAAAGCTAAAAATTTCAGAATTGCACCGTGCAATGTGGAGATATTACTGTTTGTGCATTTACAATATTCATTGATTTTTGCCATTGAAAAACATGTTTTTCATATACCAGAAATGTTTGAAGCTACTGACTGAATGAAAGGAGCTGGCATCTCACTCTCTTTGAATCTTCTTTATCATGCTAGGATTAGCAGGAAAAAGCAAAAAATTTCAGAATTGCACCTTGCAATGTGGAGATATTACTGTTTGTGCATTTACAATATTCATTGATTTTTGCCATTGAAAAACATGTTTTTCATATACCAGAAATGTTTGAAGCTACTGACTGAATGAAAGGAGCTGGCATCTCACTCTCTTTGAATCTTCTTTATCATGCTAGGATTAACAGGAAAAAGCTAAAAATTTCAGAATTGCACCGTGCAATGTGGAGATATTACTGTTTGTGCATTTACAATATTCATTGATTTTTGCCATTGAAAAACATGTTTTTCATATACCAGAAATGTTTGAAGCTACTGACTGAATGAAAGGAGCTGGCATCTCACTCTCTTTGAATCTTCTTTATCATGCTAGGATTAGCAGGAAAAAGCAAAAAATTTCAGAATTGCACCTTGCAATGTGGAGATATTACTGTTTGTGCATTTACAATATTCATTGATTTTTGCCATTGAAAAACATGTTTTTCATATACCAGAAATGTTTGAAGCTACTGACTGAATGAAAGGAGCTGGCATCTCACTCTCTTTGAATCTTCTTTATCATGCTAGGATTAACAGGAAAAAGCTAAAAATCTCAGAATTGCACCGTGCAATGTTGAGATATTACTGTTTGTGCATTTACAATATTCATTGATTTTTGCCATTGAAAAACATGTTTTTCATATACCAGAAATGTTTGAAGCTACTGACTGAATGAAAGGAGCTGGCATCTCACTCTCTTTGAATCTTCTTTATCATGCTAGGATTAGCAGGAAAAAGCAAAAAACTTCAGAATTGCACCTTGCAATGTGGAGATATTACTGTTTGTGCATTTACAATATTCATTGATTTTTGCCATTGAAAAACATGTTTTTCATATACCAGAAATGTTTGAAGCTACTGACTGAATGAAAGGAGCTGGCATCTCACTCTCTTTGAATCTTCTTTATCATGCTAGGATTAACAGGAAAAAGCTAAAAATTTCAGAATTGCACCGTGCAATGTGGAGATATTACTGTTTGTGCATTTACAATATTCATTGATTTTTGCCATTGAAAAACATGTTTTTCATATACCAGAAATGTTTGAAGCTACTGACTGAATGAAAGGAGCTGGCATCTCACTCTCTTTGAATCTTCTTTATCATGCTAGGATTAGCAGGAAAAAGCAAAAAATTTCAGAATTGCACCTTGCAATGTGGAGATATTACTGTTTGTGCATTTACAATATTCATTGATTTTTGCCATTGAAAAACATGTTTTTCATATACCAGAAATGTTTGAAGCTACTGACTGAATGAAAGGAGCTGGCATCTCACTCTCTTTGAATCTTCTTTATCATGCTAGGATTAGCAGGAAAAAGCAAAAAATTTCAGAATTGCACCTTGCAATGTGGAGATATTACTGTTTGTGCATTTACAATATTCATTGATTTTTGCCATTGAAAAACATGTTTTTCATATACCAGAAATGTTTGAAGCTACTGACTGAATGAAAGGAGCTGGCATCTCACTCTCTTTGAATCTTCTTTATCATGCTAGGATTAACAGGAAAAAGCAAAGAATTTCAGAATTGCACCTTGCAATGTGGAGATATTACTGTTTGTGCATTTACAATATTCATTGATTTTTGCCATTGAAAAACATGTTTTTCATATACCAGAAATGTTTGAAGCTACTGACTGAATGAAAGGAGCTGGCATCTCACTCTCTTTGAATCTTCTTTATCATGCTAGGATTAGCAGGAAAAAGCAAAAAATTTCAGAATTGCACCTTGCAATGTGGAGATATTACTGTTTGTGCATTTACAATATTCATTGATTTTTGCCATTGAAAAACATGTTTTTCATATACCAGAAATGTTTGAAGCTACTGACTGAATGAAAGGAGCTGGCATCTCACTCTCTTTGAATCTTTATCATGCTAGGATTAACAGGAAAAAGCTAAAAATTTCAGAATTGCACCGTGCAATGTGGAGATATTACTGTTTGTGCATTTACAATATTCATTGATTTTTGCCATTGAAAAACATGTTTTTCATATACCAGAAATGTTTGAAGCTACTGACTGAATGAAAGGAGCTGGCATCTCACTCTCTTTGAATCTTCTTTATCATGCTAGGATTAGCAGGAAAAAGCAAAAAATTTCAGAATTGCACCTTGCAATGTGGAGATATTACTGTTTGTGCATTTACAATATTCATTGATTTTTGCCATTGAAAAACATGTTTTTCATATACCAGAAATGTTTGAAGCTACTGACTGAATGAAAGGAGCTGGCATCTCACTCTCTTTGAATCTTCTTTATCATGCTAGGATTAACAGGAAAAAGCAAAGAATTTCAGAATTGCACCTTGCAATGTGGAGATATTACTGTTTGTGCATTTACAATATTCATTGATTTTTGCCATTGAAAAACATGTTTTTCATATACCAGAAATGTTTGAAGCTACTGACTGAATGAAAGGAGCTGGCATCTCACTCTCTTTGAATCTTTATCATGCTAGGATTAACAGGAAAAAGCTAAAAATTTCAGAATTGCACCGTGCAATGTGGAGATATTACTGTTTGTGCATTTACAATATTCATTGATTTTTGCCATTGAAAAACATGTTTTTCATATACCAGAAATGTTTGAAGCTACTGACTGAATGAAAGGAGCTGGCATCTCACTCTCTTTGAATCTTCTTTATCATGCTAGGATTAGCAGGAAAAAGCAAAAAATTTCAGAATTGCACCTTGCAATGTGGAGATATTACTGTTTGTGCATTTACAATATTCATTGATTTTTGCCATTGAAAAACATGTTTTTCATATACCAGAAATGTTTGAAGCTACTGACTGAATGAAAGGAGCTGGCATCTCACTCTCTTTGAATCTTTATCATGCTAGGATTAACAGGAAAAAGCTAAAAATTTCAGAATTGCACCGTGCAATGTGGAGATATTACTGTTTGTGCATTTACAATATTCATTGATTTTTGCCATTGAAAAACATGTTTTTCATATACCAGAAATGTTTGAAGCTACTGACTGAATGAAAGGAGCTGGCATCTCACTCTCTTTGAATCTTCTTTATCATGCTAGGATTAGCAGGAAAAAGCAAAAAATTTCAGAATTGCACCTTGCAATGTGGAGATATTACTGTTTGTGCATTTACAATATTCATTGATTTTTGCCATTGAAAAACATGTTTTTCATATACCAGAAATGTTTGAAGCTACTGACTGAATGAAAGGAGCTGGCATCTCACTCTCTTTGAATCTTCTTTATCATGCTAGGATTAACAGGAAAAAGCAAAGAATTTCAGAATTGCACCTTGCAATGTGGAGATATTACTGTTTGTGCATTTACAATATTCATTGATTTTTGCCATTGAAAAACATGTTTTTCATATACCAGAAATGTTTGAAGCTACTGACTGAATGAAAGGAGCTGGCATCTCACTCTCTTTGAATCTTTATCATGCTAGGATTAACAGGAAAAAGCTAAAAATTTCAGAATTGCACCGTGCAATGTGGAGATATTACTGTTTGTGCATTTACAATATTCATTGATTTTTGCCATTGAAAAACATGTTTTTCATATACCAGAAATGTTTGAAGCTACTGACTGAATGAAAGGAGCTGGCATCTCACTCTCTTTGAATCTTCTTTATCATGCTAGGATTAACAGGAAAAAGCTAAAAATTTCAGAATTGCACCGTGCAATGTGGAGATATTACTGTTTGTGCATTTACAATATTCATTGATTTTTGCCATTGAAAAACATGTTTTTCATATACCAGAAATGTTTGAAGCTACTGACTGAATGAAAGGAGCTGGCATCTCACTCTCTTTGAATCTTCTTTATCATGCTAGGATTAGCAGGAAAAAGCAAAAAATTTCAGAATTGCACCTTGCAATGTGGAGATATTACTGTTTGTGCATTTACAATATTCATTGATTTTTGCCATTGAAAAACATGTTTTTCATATACCAGAAATGTTTGAAGCTACTGACTGAATGAAAGGAGCTGGCATCTCACTCTCTTTGAATCTTCTTTATCATGCTAGGATTAACAGGAAAAAGCTAAAAATTTCAGAATTGCACCGTGCAATGTGGAGATATTACTGTTTGTGCATTTACAATATTCATTGATTTTTGCCATTGAAAAACATGTTTTTCATATACCAGAAATGTTTGAAGCTACTGACTGAATGAAAGGAGCTGGCATCTCACTCTCTTTGAATCTTCTTTATCATGCTAGGATTAGCAGGAAAAAGCAAAAAATTTCAGAATTGCACCTTGCAATGTGGAGATATTACTGTTTGTGCATTTACAATATTCATTGATTTTTGCCATTGAAAAACATGTTTTTCATATACCAGAAATGTTTGAAGCTACTGACTGAATGAAAGGAGCTGGCATCTCACTCTCTTTGAATCTTCTTTATCATGCTAGGATTAACAGGAAAAAGCTAAAAATCTCAGAATTGCACCGTGCAATGTTGAGATATTACTGTTTGTGCATTTACAATATTCATTGATTTTTGCCATTGAAAAACATGTTTTTCATATACCAGAAATGTTTGAAGCTACTGACTGAATGAAAGGAGATGGCATCTCACTCTCTTTGAATCTTCTTTATCATGCTAGGATTAGCAGGAAAAAGCAAAAAATTTCAGAATTGCACCTTGCAATGTGGAGATATTACTGTTTGTGCATTTACAATATTCATTGATTTTTGCCATTGAAAAACATGTTTTTCATATACCAGAAATGTTTGAAGCTACTGACTGAATGAAAGGAGCTGGCATCTCACTCTCTTTGAATCTTCTTTATCATGCTAGGATTAGCAGGAAAAAGCAAAAAATTTCAGAATTGCACCTTGCAATGTGGAGATATTACTGTTTGTGCATTTACAATATTCATTGATTTTTGCCATTGAAAAACATGTTTTTCATATACCAGAAATGTTTGAAGCTACTGACTGAATGAAAGGAGCTGGCATCTCACTCTCTTTGAATGTTCTTTATCATGCTAGGATTAACAGGAAAAAGCTAAAAATTTCAGAATTGCACCGTGCAATGTGGAGATATTACTGTTTGTGCATTTACAATATTCATTGATTTTTGCCATTGAAAAACATGTTTTTCATATACCAGAAATGTTTGAAGCTACTGACTGAATGAAAGGAGCTGGCATCTCACTCTCTTTGAATCTTCTTTATCATGCTAGGATTAACAGGAAAAAGCTAAAAATTTCAGAATTGCACCGTGCAATGTGGAGATATTACTGTTTGTGCATTTACAATATTCATTGATTTTTGCCATTGAAAAACATGTTTTTCATATACCAGAAATGTTTGAAGCTACTGACTGAATGAAAGGAGCTGGCATCTCACTCTCTTTGAATCTTCTTTATCATGCTAGGATTAGCAGGAAAAAGCAAAAAATTTCAGAATTGCACCTTGCAATGTGGAGATATTACTGTTTGTGCATTTACAATATTCATTGATTTTTGCCATTGAAAAACATGTTTTTCATATACCAGAAATGTTTGAAGCTACTGACTGAATGAAAGGAGCTGGCATCTCACTCTCTTTGAATCTTCTTTATCATGCTAGGATTAACAGGAAAAAGCTAAAAATTTCAGAATTGCACCGTGCAATGTGGAGATATTACTGTTTGTGCATTTACAATATTCATTGATTTTTGCCATTGAAAAACATGTTTTTCATATACCAGAAATGTTTGAAGCTACTGACTGAATGAAAGGAGCTGGCATCTCACTCTCTTTGAATCTTCTTTATCATGCTAGGATTAGCAGGAAAAAGCAAAAAATTTCAGAATTGCACCTTGCAATGTGGAGATATTACTGTTTGTGCATTTACAATATTCATTGATTTTTGCCATTGAAAAACATGTTTTTCATATACCAGAAATGTTTGAAGCTACTGACTGAATGAAAGGAGCTGGCATCTCACTCTCTTTGAATCTTCTTTATCATGCTAGGATTAACAGGAAAAAGCTAAAAATCTCAGAATTGCACCGTGCAATGTTGAGATATTACTGTTTGTGCATTTACAATATTCATTGATTTTTGCCATTGAAAAACATGTTTTTCATATACCAGAAATGTTTGAAGCTACTGACTGAATGAAAGGAGCTGGCATCTCACTCTCTTTGAATCTTCTTTATCATGCTAGGATTAGCAGGAAAAAGCAAAAAATTTCAGAATTGCACCTTGCAATGTGGAGATATTACTGTTTGTGCATTTACAATATTCATTGATTTTTGCCATTGAAAAACATGTTTTTCATATCCCAGAAATGTTTGAAGCTACTGACTGAATGAAAGGAGCTGGCATCTCACTCTCTTTGAATCTTCTTTATCATGCTAGGATTAGCAGGAAAAAGCAAAAAATTTCAGAATTGCACCTTGCAATGTGGAGATATTACTGTTTGTGCATTTACAATATTCATTGATTTTTGCCATTGAAAAACATGTTTTTCATATACCAGAAATGTTTGAAGCTACTGACTGAATGAAAGGAGCTGGCATCTCACTCTCTTTGAATCTTCTTTATCATGCTAGGATTAACAGGAAAAAGCTAAAAATTTCAGAATTGCACCGTGCAATGTGGAGATATTACTGTTTGTGCATTTACAATATTCATTGATTTTTGCCATTGAAAAACATGTTTTTCATATACCAGAAATGTTTGAAGCTACTGACTGAATGAAAGGAGCTGGCATCTCACTCTCTTTGAATCTTTATCATGCTAGGATTAGCAGGAAAAAGCAAAAAATTTCAGAATTGCACCTTGCAATGTGGAGATATTACTGTTTGTGCATTTACAATATTCATTGATTTTTGCCATTGAAAAACATGTTTTTCATATACCAGAAATGTTTGAAGCTACTGACTGAATGAAAGGAGCTGGCATCTCACTCTCTTTGAATCTTCTTTATCATGCTAGGATTAACAGGAAAAAGCAAAGAATTTCAGAATTGCACCTTGCAATGTGGAGATATTACTGTTTGTGCATTTACAATATTCATTGATTTTTGCCATTGAAAAACATGTTTTTCATATACCAGAAATGTTTGAAGCTACTGACTGAATGAAAGGAGCTGGCATCTCACTCTCTTTGAATCTTCTTTATCATGCTAGGATTAACAGGAAAAAGCTAAAAATTTCAGAATTGCACCGTGCAATGTGGAGATATTACTGTTTGTGCATTTACAATATTCATTGATTTTTGCCATTGAAAAACATGTTTTTCATATACCAGAAATGTTTGAAGCTACTGACTGAATGAAAGGAGCTGGCATCTCACTCTCTTTGAATCTTCTTTATCATGCTAGGATTAGCAGGAAAAAGCAAAAAATTTCAGAATTGCACCTTGCAATGTGGAGATATTACTGTTTGTGCATTTACAATATTCATTGATTTTTGCCATTGAAAAACATGTTTTTCATATACCAGAAATGTTTGAAGCTACTGACTGAATGAAAGGAGCTGGCATCTCACTCTCTTTGAATCTTCTTTATCATGCTAGGATTAACAGGAAAAAGCTAAAAATTTCAGAATTGCACCGTGCAATGTGGAGATATTACTGTTTGTGCATTTACAATATTCATTGATTTTTGCCATTGAAAAACATGTTTTTCATATACCAGAAATGTTTGAAGCTACTGACTGAATGAAAGGAGCTGGCATCTCACTCTCTTTGAATCTTTATCATGCTAGGATTAACAGGAAAAAGCTAAAAATTTCAGAATTGCACCGTGCAATGTGGAGATATTACTGTTTGTGCATTTACAATATTCATTGATTTTTGCCATTGAAAAACATGTTTTTCATATACCAGAAATGTTTGAAGCTACTGACTGAATGAAAGGAGCTGGCATCTCACTCTCTTTGAATCTTCTTTATCATGCTAGGATTAACAGGAAAAAGCTAAAAATTTCAGAATTGCACCGTGCAATGTGGAGATATTACTGTTTGTGCATTTACAATATTCATTGATTTTTGCCATTGAAAAACATGTTTTTCATATACCAGAAATGTTTGAAGCTACTGACTGAATGAAAGGAGCTGGCATCTCACTCTCTTTGAATCTTCTTTATCATGCTAGGATTAGCAGGAAAAAGCAAAAAATTTCAGAATTGCACCTTGCAATGTGGAGATATTACTGTTTGTGCATTTACAATATTCATTGATTTTTGCCATTGAAAAACATGTTTTTCATATACCAGAAATGTTTGAAGCTACTGACTGAATGAAAGGAGCTGGCATCTCACTCTCTTTGAATCTTCTTTATCATGCTAGGATTAACAGGAAAAAGCTAAAAATTTCAGAATTGCACCGTGCAATGTGGAGATATTACTGTTTGTGCATTTACAATATTCATTGATTTTTGCCATTGAAAAACATGTTTTTCATATACCAGAAATGTTTGAAGCTACTGACTGAATGAAAGGAGCTGGCATCTCACTCTCTTTGAATCTTCTTTATCATGCTAGGATTAGCAGGAAAAAGCAAAAAATTTCAGAATTGCACCTTGCAATGTGGAGATATTACTGTTTGTGCATTTACAATATTCATTGATTTTTGCCATTGAAAAACATGTTTTTCATATACCAGAAATGTTTGAAGCTACTGACTGAATGAAAGGAGCTGGCATCTCACTCTCTTTGAATCTTCTTTATCATGCTAGGATTAACAGGAAAAAGCAAAGAATTTCAGAATTGCACCTTGCAATGTGGAGATATTACTGTTTGTGCATTTACAATATTCATTGATTTTTGCCATTGAAAAACATGTTTTTCATATACCAGAAATGTTTGAAGCTACTGACTGAATGAAAGGAGCTGGCATCTCACTCTCTTTGAATCTTTATCATGCTAGGATTAACAGGAAAAAGCTAAAAATTTCAGAATTGCACCGTGCAATGTGGAGATATTACTGTTTGTGCATTTACAATATTCATTGATTTTTGCCATTGAAAAACATGTTTTTCATATACCAGAAATGTTTGAAGCTACTGACTGAATGAAAGGAGCTGGCATCTCACTCTCTTTGAATCTTCTTTATCATGCTAGGATTAGCAGGAAAAAGCAAAAAATTTCAGAATTGCACCTTGCAATGTGGAGATATTACTGTTTGTGCATTTACAATATTCATTGATTTTTGCCATTGAAAAACATGTTTTTCATATACCAGAAATGTTTGAAGCTACTGACTGAATGAAAGGAGCTGGCATCTCACTCTCTTTGAATCTTTATCATGCTAGGATTAACAGGAAAAAGCTAAAAATTTCAGAATTGCACCGTGCAATGTGGAGATATTACTGTTTGTGCATTTACAATATTCATTGATTTTTGCCATTGAAAAACATGTTTTTCATATACCAGAAATGTTTGAAGCTACTGACTGAATGAAAGGAGCTGGCATCTCACTCTCTTTGAATCTTCTTTATCATGCTAGGATTAGCAGGAAAAAGCAAAAAATTTCAGAATTGCACCTTGCAATGTGGAGATATTACTGTTTGTGCATTTACAATATTCATTGATTTTTGCCATTGAAAAACATGTTTTTCATATACCAGAAATGTTTGAAGCTACTGACTGAATGAAAGGAGCTGGCATCTCACTCTCTTTGAATCTTCTTTATCATGCTAGGATTAACAGGAAAAAGCAAAGAATTTCAGAATTGCACCTTGCAATGTGGAGATATTACTGTTTGTGCATTTACAATATTCATTGATTTTTGCCATTGAAAAACATGTTTTTCATATACCAGAAATGTTTGAAGCTACTGACTGAATGAAAGGAGCTGGCATCTCACTCTCTTTGAATCTTTATCATGCTAGGATTAACAGGAAAAAGCTAAAAATTTCAGAATTGCACCGTGCAATGTGGAGATATTACTGTTTGTGCATTTACAATATTCATTGATTTTTGCCATTGAAAAACATGTTTTTCATATACCAGAAATGTTTGAAGCTACTGACTGAATGAAAGGAGCTGGCATCTCACTCTCTTTGAATCTTCTTTATCATGCTAGGATTAACAGGAAAAAGCTAAAAATTTCAGAATTGCACCGTGCAATGTGGAGATATTACTGTTTGTGCATTTACAATATTCATTGATTTTTGCCATTGAAAAACATGTTTTTCATATACCAGAAATGTTTGAAGCTACTGACTGAATGAAAGGAGCTGGCATCTCACTCTCTTTGAATCTTCTTTATCATGCTAGGATTAGCAGGAAAAAGCAAAAAATTTCAGAATTGCACCTTGCAATGTGGAGATATTACTGTTTGTGCATTTACAATATTCATTGATTTTTGCCATTGAAAAACATGTTTTTCATATACCAGAAATGTTTGAAGCTACTGACTGAATGAAAGGAGCTGGCATCTCACTCTCTTTGAATCTTCTTTATCATGCTAGGATTAACAGGAAAAAGCTAAAAATTTCAGAATTGCACCGTGCAATGTGGAGATATTACTGTTTGTGCATTTACAATATTCATTGATTTTTGCCATTGAAAAACATGTTTTTCATATACCAGAAATGTTTGAAGCTACTGACTGAATGAAAGGAGCTGGCATCTCACTCTCTTTGAATCTTCTTTATCATGCTAGGATTAGCAGGAAAAAGCAAAAAATTTCAGAATTGCACCTTGCAATGTGGAGATATTACTGTTTGTGCATTTACAATATTCATTGATTTTTGCCATTGAAAAACATGTTTTTCATATACCAGAAATGTTTGAAGCTACTGACTGAATGAAAGGAGCTGGCATCTCACTCTCTTTGAATCTTCTTTATCATGCTAGGATTAACAGGAAAAAGCTAAAAATCTCAGAATTGCACCGTGCAATGTTGAGATATTACTGTTTGTGCATTTACAATATTCATTGATTTTTGCCATTGAAAAACATGTTTTTCATATACCAGAAATGTTTGAAGCTACTGACTGAATGAAAGGAGCTGGCATCTCACTCTCTTTGAATCTTCTTTATCATGCTAGGATTAGCAGGAAAAAGCAAAAAATTTCAGAATTGCACCTTGCAATGTGGAGATATTACTGTTTGTGCATTTACAATATTCATTGATTTTTGCCATTGAAAAACATGTTTTTCATATACCAGAAATGTTTGAAGCTACTGACTGAATGAAAGGAGCTGGCATCTCACTCTCTTTGAATCTTCTTTATCATGCTAGGATTAGCAGGAAAAAGCAAAAAATTTCAGAATTGCACCTTGCAATGTGGAGATATTACTGTTTGTGCATTTACAATATTCATTGATTTTTGCCATTGAAAAACATGTTTTTCATATACCAGAAATGTTTGAAGCTACTGACTGAATGAAAGGAGCTGGCATCTCACTCTCTTTGAATCTTCTTTATCATGCTAGGATTAACAGGAAAAAGCTAAAAATTTCAGAATTGCACCGTGCAATGTGGAGATATTACTGTTTGTGCATTTACAATATTCATTGATTTTTGCCATTGAAAAACATGTTTTTCATATACCAGAAATGTTTGAAGCTACTGACTGAATGAAAGGAGCTGGCATCTCACTCTCTTTGAATCTTCTTTATCATGCTAGGATTAACAGGAAAAAGCTAAAAATTTCAGAATTGCACCGTGCAATGTGGAGATATTACTGTTTGTGCATTTACAATATTCATTGATTTTTGCCATTGAAAAACATGTTTTTCATATACCAGAAATGTTTGAAGCTACTGACTGAATGAAAGGAGCTGGCATCTCACTCTCTTTGAATCTTCTTTATCATGCTAGGATTAGCAGGAAAAAGCAAAAAATTTCAGAATTGCACCTTGCAATGTGGAGATATTACTGTTTGTGCATTTACAATATTCATTGATTTTTGCCATTGAAAAACATGTTTTTCATATACCAGAAATGTTTGAAGCTACTGACTGAATGAAAGGAGCTGGCATCTCACTCTCTTTGAATCTTCTTTATCATGCTAGGATTAACAGGAAAAAGCTAAAAATTTCAGAATTGCACCGTGCAATGTGGAGATATTACTGTTTGTGCATTTACAATATTCATTGATTTTTGCCATTGAAAAACATGTTTTTCATATACCAGAAATGTTTGAAGCTACTGACTGAATGAAAGGAGCTGGCATCTCACTCTCTTTGAATCTTCTTTATCATGCTAGGATTAGCAGGAAAAAGCAAAAAATTTCAGAATTGCACCTTGCAATGTGGAGATATTACTGTTTGTGCATTTACAATATTCATTGATTTTTGCCATTGAAAAACATGTTTTTCATATACCAGAAATGTTTGAAGCTACTGACTGAATGAAAGGAGCTGGCATCTCACTCTCTTTGAATCTTCTTTATCATGCTAGGATTAACAGGAAAAAGCTAAAAATCTCAGAATTGCACCGTGCAATGTTGAGATATTACTGTTTGTGCATTTACAATATTCATTGATTTTTGCCATTGAAAAACATGTTTTTCATATACCAGAAATGTTTGAAGCTACTGACTGAATGAAAGGAGATGGCATCTCACTCTCTTTGAATCTTCTTTATCATGCTAGGATTAGCAGGAAAAAGCAAAAAATTTCAGAATTGCACCTTGCAATGTGGAGATATTACTGTTTGTGCATTTACAATATTCATTGATTTTTGCCATTGAAAAACATGTTTTTCATATACCAGAAATGTTTGAAGCTACTGACTGAATGAAAGGAGCTGGCATCTCACTCTCTTTGAATCTTCTTTATCATGCTAGGATTAGCAGGAAAAAGCAAAAAATTTCAGAATTGCACCTTGCAATGTGGAGATATTACTGTTTGTGCATTTACAATATTCATTGATTTTTGCCATTGAAAAACATGTTTTTCATATACCAGAAATGTTTGAAGCTACTGACTGAATGAAAGGAGCTGGCATCTCACTCTCTTTGAATGTTCTTTATCATGCTAGGATTAACAGGAAAAAGCTAAAAATTTCAGAATTGCACCGTGCAATGTGGAGATATTACTGTTTGTGCATTTACAATATTCATTGATTTTTGCCATTGAAAAACATGTTTTTCATATACCAGAAATGTTTGAAGCTACTGACTGAATGAAAGGAGCTGGCATCTCACTCTCTTTGAATCTTCTTTATCATGCTAGGATTAACAGGAAAAAGCTAAAAATTTCAGAATTGCACCGTGCAATGTGGAGATATTACTGTTTGTGCATTTACAATATTCATTGATTTTTGCCATTGAAAAACATGTTTTTCATATACCAGAAATGTTTGAAGCTACTGACTGAATGAAAGGAGCTGGCATCTCACTCTCTTTGAATCTTCTTTATCATGCTAGGATTAGCAGGAAAAAGCAAAAAATTTCAGAATTGCACCTTGCAATGTGGAGATATTACTGTTTGTGCATTTACAATATTCATTGATTTTTGCCATTGAAAAACATGTTTTTCATATACCAGAAATGTTTGAAGCTACTGACTGAATGAAAGGAGCTGGCATCTCACTCTCTTTGAATCTTCTTTATCATGCTAGGATTAACAGGAAAAAGCTAAAAATTTCAGAATTGCACCGTGCAATGTGGAGATATTACTGTTTGTGCATTTACAATATTCATTGATTTTTGCCATTGAAAAACATGTTTTTCATATACCAGAAATGTTTGAAGCTACTGACTGAATGAAAGGAGCTGGCATCTCACTCTCTTTGAATCTTCTTTATCATGCTAGGATTAGCAGGAAAAAGCAAAAAATTTCAGAATTGCACCTTGCAATGTGGAGATATTACTGTTTGTGCATTTACAATATTCATTGATTTTTGCCATTGAAAAACATGTTTTTCATATACCAGAAATGTTTGAAGCTACTGACTGAATGAAAGGAGCTGGCATCTCACTCTCTTTGAATCTTCTTTATCATGCTAGGATTAACAGGAAAAAGCTAAAAATCTCAGAATTGCACCGTGCAATGTTGAGATATTACTGTTTGTGCATTTACAATATTCATTGATTTTTGCCATTGAAAAACATGTTTTTCATATACCAGAAATGTTTGAAGCTACTGACTGAATGAAAGGAGCTGGCATCTCACTCTCTTTGAATCTTCTTTATCATGCTAGGATTAGCAGGAAAAAGCAAAAAATTTCAGAATTGCACCTTGCAATGTGGAGATATTACTGTTTGTGCATTTACAATATTCATTGATTTTTGCCATTGAAAAACATGTTTTTCATATCCCAGAAATGTTTGAAGCTACTGACTGAATGAAAGGAGCTGGCATCTCACTCTCTTTGAATCTTCTTTATCATGCTAGGATTAGCAGGAAAAAGCAAAAAATTTCAGAATTGCACCTTGCAATGTGGAGATATTACTGTTTGTGCATTTACAATATTCATTGATTTTTGCCATTGAAAAACATGTTTTTCATATACCAGAAATGTTTGAAGCTACTGACTGAATGAAAGGAGCTGGCATCTCACTCTCTTTGAATCTTCTTTATCATGCTAGGATTAACAGGAAAAAGCTAAAAATTTCAGAATTGCACCGTGCAATGTGGAGATATTACTGTTTGTGCATTTACAATATTCATTGATTTTTGCCATTGAAAAACATGTTTTTCATATACCAGAAATGTTTGAAGCTACTGACTGAATGAAAGGAGCTGGCATCTCACTCTCTTTGAATCTTTATCATGCTAGGATTAGCAGGAAAAAGCAAAAAATTTCAGAATTGCACCTTGCAATGTGGAGATATTACTGTTTGTGCATTTACAATATTCATTGATTTTTGCCATTGAAAAACATGTTTTTCATATACCAGAAATGTTTGAAGCTACTGACTGAATGAAAGGAGCTGGCATCTCACTCTCTTTGAATCTTCTTTATCATGCTAGGATTAACAGGAAAAAGCAAAGAATTTCAGAATTGCACCTTGCAATGTGGAGATATTACTGTTTGTGCATTTACAATATTCATTGATTTTTGCCATTGAAAAACATGTTTTTCATATACCAGAAATGTTTGAAGCTACTGACTGAATGAAAGGAGCTGGCATCTCACTCTCTTTGAATCTTCTTTATCATGCTAGGATTAACAGGAAAAAGCTAAAAATTTCAGAATTGCACCGTGCAATGTGGAGATATTACTGTTTGTGCATTTACAATATTCATTGATTTTTGCCATTGAAAAACATGTTTTTCATATACCAGAAATGTTTGAAGCTACTGACTGAATGAAAGGAGCTGGCATCTCACTCTCTTTGAATCTTCTTTATCATGCTAGGATTAGCAGGAAAAAGCAAAAAATTTCAGAATTGCACCTTGCAATGTGGAGATATTACTGTTTGTGCATTTACAATATTCATTGATTTTTGCCATTGAAAACATGTTTTTCATATACCAGAAATGTTTGAAGCTACTGACTGAATGAAAGGAGCTGGCATCTCACTCTCTTTGAATCTTCTTTATCATGCTAGGATTAACAGGAAAAAGCTAAAAATTTCAGAATTGCACCGTGCAATGTGGAGATATTACTGTTTGTGCATTTACAATATTCATTGATTTTTGCCATTGAAAAACATGTTTTTCATATACCAGAAATGTTTGAAGCTACTGACTGAATGAAAGGAGCTGGCATCTCACTCTCTTTGAATCTTTATCATGCTAGGATTAACAGGAAAAAGCTAAAAATTTCAGAATTGCACCGTGCAATGTGGAGATATTACTGTTTGTGCATTTACAATATTCATTGATTTTTGCCATTGAAAAACATGTTTTTCATATACCAGAAATGTTTGAAGCTACTGACTGAATGAAAGGAGCTGGCATCTCACTCTCTTTGAATCTTCTTTATCATGCTAGGATTAACAGGAAAAAGCTAAAAATTTCAGAATTGCACCGTGCAATGTGGAGATATTACTGTTTGTGCATTTACAATATTCATTGATTTTTGCCATTGAAAAACATGTTTTTCATATACCAGAAATGTTTGAAGCTACTGACTGAATGAAAGGAGCTGGCATCTCACTCTCTTTGAATCTTCTTTATCATGCTAGGATTAGCAGGAAAAAGCAAAAAATTTCAGAATTGCACCTTGCAATGTGGAGATATTACTGTTTGTGCATTTACAATATTCATTGATTTTTGCCATTGAAAAACATGTTTTTCATATACCAGAAATGTTTGAAGCTACTGACTGAATGAAAGGAGCTGGCATCTCACTCTCTTTGAATCTTCTTTATCATGCTAGGATTAACAGGAAAAAGCTAAAAATTTCAGAATTGCACCGTGCAATGTGGAGATATTACTGTTTGTGCATTTACAATATTCATTGATTTTTGCCATTGAAAAACATGTTTTTCATATACCAGAAATGTTTGAAGCTACTGACTGAATGAAAGGAGCTGGCATCTCACTCTCTTTGAATCTTCTTTATCATGCTAGGATTAGCAGGAAAAAGCAAAAAATTTCAGAATTGCACCTTGCAATGTGGAGATATTACTGTTTGTGCATTTACAATATTCATTGATTTTTGCCATTGAAAAACATGTTTTTCATATACCAGAAATGTTTGAAGCTACTGACTGAATGAAAGGAGCTGGCATCTCACTCTCTTTGAATCTTCTTTATCATGCTAGGATTAACAGGAAAAAGCAAAGAATTTCAGAATTGCACCTTGCAATGTGGAGATATTACTGTTTGTGCATTTACAATATTCATTGATTTTTGCCATTGAAAAACATGTTTTTCATATACCAGAAATGTTTGAAGCTACTGACTGAATGAAAGGAGCTGGCATCTCACTCTCTTTGAATCTTTATCATGCTAGGATTAACAGGAAAAAGCTAAAAATTTCAGAATTGCACCGTGCAATGTGGAGATATTACTGTTTGTGCATTTACAATATTCATTGATTTTTGCCATTGAAAAACATGTTTTTCATATACCAGAAATGTTTGAAGCTACTGACTGAATGAAAGGAGCTGGCATCTCACTCTCTTTGAATCTTCTTTATCATGCTAGGATTAGCAGGAAAAAGCAAAAAATTTCAGAATTGCACCTTGCAATGTGGAGATATTACTGTTTGTGCATTTACAATATTCATTGATTTTTGCCATTGAAAAACATGTTTTTCATATACCAGAAATGTTTGAAGCTACTGACTGAATGAAAGGAGCTGGCATCTCACTCTCTTTGAATCTTTATCATGCTAGGATTAACAGGAAAAAGCTAAAAATTTCAGAATTGCACCGTGCAATGTGGAGATATTACTGTTTGTGCATTTACAATATTCATTGATTTTTGCCATTGAAAAACATGTTTTTCATATACCAGAAATGTTTGAAGCTACTGACTGAATGAAAGGAGCTGGCATCTCACTCTCTTTGAATCTTCTTTATCATGCTAGGATTAGCAGGAAAAAGCAAAAAATTTCAGAATTGCACCTTGCAATGTGGAGATATTACTGTTTGTGCATTTACAATATTCATTGATTTTTGCCATTGAAAAACATGTTTTTCATATACCAGAAATGTTTGAAGCTACTGACTGAATGAAAGGAGCTGGCATCTCACTCTCTTTGAATCTTCTTTATCATGCTAGGATTAACAGGAAAAAGCAAAGAATTTCAGAATTGCACCTTGCAATGTGGAGATATTACTGTTTGTGCATTTACAATATTCATTGATTTTTGCCATTGAAAAACATGTTTTTCATATACCAGAAATGTTTGAAGCTACTGACTGAATGAAAGGAGCTGGCATCTCACTCTCTTTGAATCTTTATCATGCTAGGATTAACAGGAAAAAGCTAAAAATTTCAGAATTGCACCGTGCAATGTGGAGATATTACTGTTTGTGCATTTACAATATTCATTGATTTTTGCCATTGAAAAACATGTTTTTCATATACCAGAAATGTTTGAAGCTACTGACTGAATGAAAGGAGCTGGCATCTCACTCTCTTTGAATCTTCTTTATCATGCTAGGATTAACAGGAAAAAGCTAAAAATTTCAGAATTGCACCGTGCAATGTGGAGATATTACTGTTTGTGCATTTACAATATTCATTGATTTTTGCCATTGAAAAACATGTTTTTCATATACCAGAAATGTTTGAAGCTACTGACTGAATGAAAGGAGCTGGCATCTCACTCTCTTTGAATCTTCTTTATCATGCTAGGATTAGCAGGAAAAAGCAAAAAATTTCAGAATTGCACCTTGCAATGTGGAGATATTACTGTTTGTGCATTTACAATATTCATTGATTTTTGCCATTGAAAAACATGTTTTTCATATACCAGAAATGTTTGAAGCTACTGACTGAATGAAAGGAGCTGGCATCTCACTCTCTTTGAATCTTCTTTATCATGCTAGGATTAACAGGAAAAAGCTAAAAATTTCAGAATTGCACCGTGCAATGTGGAGATATTACTGTTTGTGCATTTACAATATTCATTGATTTTTGCCATTGAAAAACATGTTTTTCATATACCCAGAAATGTTT
>NW_027369022.1:35000-45653 GCF_046119375.1 Phyllobates terribilis | reverse complement strand
GAAATTTTGCCAAAAACGACTAAGTATCAAGGACTCATCGCGCGAATCGCTCTGGAACTGAAATCGGATGCGCGCACTGACACGCTCCCCTGTCTGGAAGTCTGACAAAAGTTGAAAAATTTTCTAAGTCCCCAAAAATTTTTTTTTCAACTTTTTTTCAATTTTCCCCTGTGGGATATATATTTTACCCACACTTTTGGAGCCCTCCTGGGATGCCCTCTAACATACTAGAACCTCATTTTGTGGAAGTTTTCACAAAATTGTGAAATTTTCCAAAAAGTCAGAAATTTTGCAAAAACGACTAAGTATCAAGGACTCATCGCGCGAATCGCTCTGGAACTGAAATCGGATGCGCGCACTGACATGCTCCCCTCTCTGGAAGTCTGACACATGTGTGAAAATTTTCTAAGTCCCCAAAAATTTTTTTTTTCAACTTTTTTTCAATTTTCCCCCTGTGGGATATATATTTTACCCACACTTTTGGAGCCTCCTGGGATGCCCTCTAACATACTAGAACCTCATTTTGTGGAAGTTTTCACAAAATTGTGAAATTTTCAAAAAGTCAGAAATTTTGCCAAAAACGACTAAGTATCAAGGACTCATCGCGCGAATCGCTCTGGAACTGAAATCGGATGCGCGCACTGACACGCTCCCCTGTCTGGAAGTCTGACACATGTGTGAAAATTTTCTAAGTCCCCAAAAATTTTTTTTTTTCAACTTTTTTTCAATTTTCCCCCTGTGGGATATATATTTTACCCACACTTTTGGAGCCCTCCTGGGATGCCCTCTAACATACTAGAACCTCATTTTGTGGAAGTTTTCACAAAATTGTGAAATTTTCAAAAAGTCAGAAATTTTGCCAAAAACGACTAAGTATCAAGGACTCATCGCGCGAATCGCTCTGGAACTGAAATCGGATGCGCGCACTGACACGCTCCCCTGTCTGGAAGTCTGACAAAAGTTGAAAAATTTTCTAAGTCCCCAAAAATTTTTTTTTTCAACTTTTTTTCAATTTTCCCCCTGTGGGATATATATTTTACCCACACTTTTGGAGCCCTCCTGGGATGCCCTCTAACATACTAGAACCTCATTTTGTGGAAGTTTTCACAAAATTGTGAAATTTTCCAAAAAGTCAGAAATTTTGCAAAAACGACTAAGTATCAAGGACTCATCGCGCGAATCGCTCTGGAACTGAAATCGGATGCGCGCACTGACACGCTCCCCTGTCTGGAAGTCTGACAAAAGTTGAAAAATTTTCTAAGTCCCCAAAAATTTTTTTTTTCAACTTTTTTTCAATTTTCCCCCTGTGGGATATATATTTTACCCACACTTTTGGAGCCCTCCTGGGATGCCCTCTAACATACTAGAACCTCATTTTGTGGAAGTTTTCACAAAATTGTGAAATTTTCAAAAAGTCAGAAATTTTGCCAAAAACGACTAAGTATCAAGGACTCATCGCGCGAATCGCTCTGGAACTGAAATCGGATGCGCGCACTGACACGCTCCCCTGTCTGGAAGTCTGACACATGTGTGAAAATTTTCTAAGTCCCCAAAAATTTTTTTTTTCAACTTTTTTTCAATTTTCCCCCTGTGGGATATATATTTTACCCACACTTTTGGAGCCCTCCTGGGATGCCCTCTAACATACTAGAACCTCATTTTGTGGAAGTTTTCACAAAATTGTGAAATTTTCAAAAAGTCAGAAATTTTGCCAAAAACGACTAAGTATCAAGGACTCATCGCGCGAATCGCTCTGGAACTGAAATCGGATGCGCGCACTGACACGCTCCCCTGTCTGGAAGTCTGACAAAAGTTGAAAAATTTTCTAAGTCCCCAAAAATTTTTTTTTTCAACTTTTTTTCAATTTTCCCCCTGTGGGATATATATTTTACCCACACTTTTGGAGCCCTCCTGGGATGCCCTCTAACATACTAGAACCTCATTTTGTGGAAGTTTTCACAAAATTGTGAAATTTTCCAAAAAGTCAGAAATTTTGCAAAAACGACTAAGTATCAAGGACTCATCGCGCGAATCGCTCTGGAACTGAAATCGGATGCGCGCACTGACACGCTCCCCTGTCTGGAAGTCTGACAAAAGTTGAAAAATTTTCTAAGTCCCCAAAAATTTTTTTTTTCAACTTTTTTTCAATTTTCCCCCTGTGGGATATATATTTTACCCACACTTTTGGAGCCCTCCTGGGATGCCCTCTAACATACTAGAACCTCATTTTGTGGAAGTTTTCACAAAATTGTGAAATTTTCAAAAAGTCAGAAATTTTGCCAAAAACGACTAAGTATCAAGGACTCATCGCGCGAATCGCTCTGGAACTGAAATCGGATGCGCGCACTGACACGCTCCCCTGTCTGGAAGTCTGACAAAAGTTGAAAAATTTTCTAAGTCCCCAAAAATTTTTTTTTCAACTTTTTTTCAATTTTCCCCCCTGTGGGATATATATTTTACCCACACTTTTGGAGCCCTCCTGGGATGCCCTCTAACATACTAGAACCTCATTTTGTGGAAGTTTTCACAAAATTGTGAAATTTTCCAAAAAGTCAGAAATTTTGCAAAAACGACTAAGTATCAAGGACTCATCGCGCGAATCGCTCTGGAACTGAAATCGGATGCGCGCACTGACATGCTCCCCTCTCTGGAAGTCTGACACATGTGTGAAAATTTTCTAAGTCCCCAAAAATTTTTTTTTTCAACTTTTTTTCAATTTTCCCCCTGTGGGATATATATTTTACCCACACTTTTGGAGCCCTCCTGGGATGCCCTCTAACATACTAGAACCTCATTTTGTGGAAGTTTTCACAAAATTGTGAAATTTTCAAAAAGTCAGAAATTTTGCCAAAAACGACTAAGTATCAAGGACTCATCGCGCGAATCGCTCTGGAACTGAAATCGGATGCGCGCACTGACACGCTCCCCTGTCTGGAAGTCTGACACATGTGTGAAAATTTTCTAAGTCCCCAAAAATTTTTTTTTTCAACTTTTTTTCAATTTTCCCCCTGTGGGATATATATTTTACCCACACTTTTGGAGCCCTCCTGGGATGCCCTCTAACATACTAGAACCTCATTTTGTGGAAGTTTTCACAAAATTGTGAAATTTTCAAAAAGTCAGAAATTTTGCCAAAAACGACTAAGTATCAAGGACTCATCGCGCGAATCGCTCTGGAACTGAAATCGGATGCGCGCACTGACACGCTCCCCTGTCTGGAAGTCTGACAAAAGTTGAAAAATTTTCTAAGTCCCCAAAAATTTTTTTTTTCAACTTTTTTTCAATTTTCCCCCTGTGGGATATATATTTTACCCACACTTTTGGAGCCCTCCTGGGATGCCCTCTAACATACTAGAACCTCATTTTGTGGAAGTTTTCACAAAATTGTGAAATTTTCCAAAAAGTCAGAAATTTTGCAAAAACGACTAAGTATCAAGGACTCATCGCGCGAATCGCTCTGGAACTGAAATCGGATGCGCGCACTGACACGCTCCCCTGTCTGGAAGTCTGACAAAAGTTGAAAAATTTTCTAAGTCCCCAAAAATTTTTTTTTTCAACTTTTTTTCAATTTTCCCCCTGTGGGATATATATTTTACCCACACTTTTGGAGCCCTCCTGGGATGCCCTCTAACATACTAGAACCTCATTTTGTGGAAGTTTTCACAAAATTGTGAAATTTTCCAAAAAGTCAGAAATTTTGCAAAAACGACTAAGTATCAAGGACTCATCGCGCGAATCGCTCTGGAACTGAAATCGGATGCGCGCACTGACACGCTCCCCTGTCTGGAAGTCTGACAAAAGTTGAAAAATTTTCTAAGTCCCCAAAAATTTTTTTTTTCAACTTTTTTTCAATTTTCCCCCTGTGGGATATATATTTTACCCACACTTTTGGAGCCCTCCTGGGATGCCCTCTAACATACTAGAACCTCATTTTGTGGAAGTTTTCACAAAATTGTGAAATTTTCCAAAAAGTCAGAAATTTTGCAAAAACGACTAAGTATCAAGGACTCATCGCGCGAATCGCTCTGGAACTGAAATCGGATGCGCGCACTGACATGCTCCCCTCTCTGGAAGTCTGACACATGTGTGAAAATTTTCTAAGTCCCCAAAAATTTTTTTTTTCAACTTTTTTTCAATTTTCCCCCTGTGGGATATATATTTTACCCACACTTTTGGAGCCCTCCTGGGATGCCCTCTAACATACTAGAACCTCATTTTGTGGAAGTTTTCACAAAATTGTGAAATTTTCCAAAAAGTCAGAAATTTTGCAAAAACGACTAAGTATCAAGGACTCATCGCGCGAATCGCTCTGGAACTGAAATCGGATGCGCGCACTGACACGCTCCCCTGTCTGGAAGTCTGACAAAAGTTGAAAAATTTTCTAAGTCCCCAAAAATTTTTTTTTTCAACTTTTTTTCAATTTTCCCCCTGTGGGATATATATTTTACCCACACTTTTGGAGCCCTCCTGGGATGCCCTCTAACATACTAGAACCTCATTTTGTGGAAGTTTTCACAAAATTGTGAAATTTTCCAAAAAGTCAGAAATTTTGCAAAAACGACTAAGTATCAAGGACTCATCGCGCGAATCGCTCTGGAACTGAAATCGGATGCGCGCACTGACACGCTCCCCTGTCTGGAAGTCTGACAAAAGTTGAAAAATTTTCTAAGTCCCCAAAAATTTTTTTTTTCAACTTTTTTTCAATTTTCCCCCTGTGGGATATATATTTTACCCACACTTTTGGAGCCCTCCTGGGATGCCCTCTAACATACTAGAACCTCATTTTGTGGAAGTTTTCACAAAATTGTGAAATTTTCCAAAAAGTCAGAAATTTTGCAAAAACGACTAAGTATCAAGGACTCATCGCGCGAATCGCTCTGGAACTGAAATCGGATGCGCGCACTGACATGCTCCCCTCTCTGGAAGTCTGACACATGTGTGAAAATTTTCTAAGTCCCCAAAAATTTTTTTTTTCAACTTTTTTTCAATTTTCCCCCTGTGGGATATATATTTTACCCACACTTTTGGAGCCCTCCTGGGATGCCCTCTAACATACTAGAACCTCATTTTGTGGAAGTTTTCACAAAATTGTGAAATTTTCAAAAAGTCAGAAATTTTGCCAAAAACGACTAAGTATCAAGGACTCATCGCGCGAATCGCTCTGGAACTGAAATCGGATGCGCGCACTGACACGCTCCCCTGTCTGGAAGTCTGACACATGTGTGAAAATTTTCTAAGTCCCCAAAAATTTTTTTTTTCAACTTTTTTTCAATTTTCCCCCTGTGGGATATATATTTTACCCACACTTTTGGAGCCCTCCTGGGATGCCCTCTAACATACTAGAACCTCATTTTGTGGAAGTTTTCACAAAATTGTGAAATTTTCAAAAAGTCAGAAATTTTGCCAAAAACGACTAAGTATCAAGGACTCATCGCGCGAATCGCTCTGGAACTGAAATCGGATGCGCGCACTGACACGCTCCCCTGTCTGGAAGTCTGACAAAAGTTGAAAAATTTTCTAAGTCCCCAAAAATTTTTTTTTTCAACTTTTTTTCAATTTTCCCCCTGTGGGATATATATTTTACCCACACTTTTGGAGCCCTCCTGGGATGCCCTCTAACATACTAGAACCTCATTTTGTGGAAGTTTTCACAAAATTGTGAAATTTTCAAAAAAGTCAGAAATTTTGCAAAAACGACTAAGTATCAAGGACTCATCGCGCGAATCGCTCTGGAACTGAAATCGGATGCGCGCACTGACATGCTCCCCTCTCTGGAAGTCTGACACATGTGTGAAAATTTTCTAAGTCCCCAAAAATTTTTTTTTTCAACTTTTTTTCAATTTTCCCCCTGTGGGATATATATTTTACCCACACTTTTGGAGCCCTCCTGGGATGCCCTCTAACATACTAGAACCTCATTTTGTGGAAGTTTTCACAAAATTGTGAAATTTTCAAAAAGTCAGAAATTTTGCCAAAAACGACTAAGTATCAAGGACTCATCGCGCGAATCGCTCTGGAACTGAAATCGGATGCGCGCACTGACACGCTCCCCTGTCTGGAAGTCTGACAAAAGTTGAAAAATTTTCTAAGTCCCCAAAAATTTTTTTTTTCAACTTTTTTTCAATTTTCCCCCTGTGGGATATATATTTTACCCACACTTTTGGAGCCCTCCTGGGATGCCCTCTAACATACTAGAACCTCATTTTGTGGAAGTTTTCACAAAATTGTGAAATTTTCAAAAAAGTCAGAAATTTTGCAAAAACGACTAAGTATCAAGGACTCATCGCGCGAATCGCTCTGGAACTGAAATCGGATGCGCGCACTGACATGCTCCCCTCTCTGGAAGTCTGACACATGTGTGAAAATTTTCTAAGTCCCCAAAAATTTTTTTTTTCAACTTTTTTTCAATTTTCCCCCTGTGGGATATATATTTTACCCACACTTTTGGAGCCCTCCTGGGATGCCCTCTAACATACTAGAACCTCATTTTGTGGAAGTTTTCACAAAATTGTGAAATTTTCAAAAAGTCAGAAATTTTGCCAAAAACGACTAAGTATCAAGGACTCATCGCGCGAATCGCTCTGGAACTGAAATCGGATGCGCGCACTGACACGCTCCCCTGTCTGGAAGTCTGACAAAAGTTGAAAAATTTTCTAAGTCCCCAAAAATTTTTTTTTTCAACTTTTTTTCAATTTTCCCCCTGTGGGATATATATTTTACCCACACTTTTGGAGCCCTCCTGGGATGCCCTCTAACATACTAGAACCTCATTTTGTGGAAGTTTTCACAAAATTGTGAAATTTTCCAAAAAGTCAGAAATTTTGCCAAAAACGACTAAGTATCAAGGACTCATCGCGCGAATCGCTCTGGAACTGAAATCGGATGCGCGCACTGACACGCTCCCCTGTCTGGAAGTCTGACACATGTGTGAAAATTTTCTAAGTCCCCAAAAATTTTTTTTTTCAACTTTTTTTCAATTTTCCCCCTGTGGGATATATATTTTACCCACACTTTTGGAGCCCTCCTGGGATGCCCTCTAACATACTAGAACCTCATTTTGTGGAAGTTTTCACAAAATTGTGAAATTTTCAAAAAGTCAGAAATTTTGCCAAAAACGACTAAGTATCAAGGACTCATCGCGCGAATCGCTCTGGAACTGAAATCGGATGCGCGCACTGACACGCTCCCCTGTCTGGAAGTCTGACAAAAGTTGAAAAATTTTCTAAGTCCCCAAAAATTTTTTTTTTCAACTTTTTTTCAATTTTCCCCCTGTGGGATATATATTTTACCCACACTTTTGGAGCCCTCCTGGGATGCCCTCTAACATACTAGAACCTCATTTTGTGGAAGTTTTCACAAAATTGTGAAATTTTCCAAAAAGTCAGAAATTTTGCAAAAACGACTAAGTATCAAGGACTCATCGCGCGAATCGCTCTGGAACTGAAATCGGATGCGCGCACTGACACGCTCCCCTGTCTGGAAGTCTGACAAAAGTTGAAAAATTTTCTAAGTCCCCAAAAATTTTTTTTTTCAACTTTTTTTCAATTTTCCCCCTGTGGGATATATATTTTACCCACACTTTTGGAGCCCTCCTGGGATGCCCTCTAACATACTAGAACCTCATTTTGTGGAAGTTTTCACAAAATTGTGAAATTTTCCAAAAAGTCAGAAATTTTGCAAAAACGACTAAGTATCAAGGACTCATCGCGCGAATCGCTCTGGAACTGAAATCGGATGCGCGCACTGACACGCTCCCCTGTCTGGAAGTCTGACAAAAGTTGAAAAATTTTCTAAGTCCCCAAAAATTTTTTTTTTCAACTTTTTTTCAATTTTCCCCCTGTGGGATATATATTTTACCCACACTTTTGGAGCCCTCCTGGGATGCCCTCTAACATACTAGAACCTCATTTTGTGGAAGTTTTCACAAAATTGTGAAATTTTCCAAAAAGTCAGAAATTTTGCAAAAACGACTAAGTATCAAGGACTCATCGCGCGAATCGCTCTGGAACTGAAATCGGATGCGCGCACTGACATGCTCCCCTCTCTGGAAGTCTGACACATGTGTGAAAATTTTCTAAGTCCCCAAAAATTTTTTTTTTCAACTTTTTTTCAATTTTCCCCCTGTGGGATATATATTTTACCCACACTTTTGGAGCCCTCCTGGGATGCCCTCTAACATACTAGAACCTCATTTTGTGGAAGTTTTCACAAAATTGTGAAATTTTCAAAAAGTCAGAAATTTTGCCAAAAACGACTAAGTATCAAGGACTCATCGCGCGAATCGCTCTGGAACTGAAATCGGATGCGCGCACTGACACGCTCCCCTGTCTGGAAGTCTGACACATGTGTGAAAATTTTCTAAGTCCCCAAAAATTTTTTTTTTCAACTTTTTTTCAATTTTCCCCCTGTGGGATATATATTTTACCCACACTTTTGGAGCCCTCCTGGGATGCCCTCTAACATACTAGAACCTCATTTTGTGGAAGTTTTCACAAAATTGTGAAATTTTCAAAAAGTCAGAAATTTTGCCAAAAACGACTAAGTATCAAGGACTCATCGCGCGAATCGCTCTGGAACTGAAATCGGATGCGCGCACTGACACGCTCCCCTGTCTGGAAGTCTGACAAAAGTTGAAAAATTTTCTAAGTCCCCAAAAATTTTTTTTTTCAACTTTTTTTCAATTTTCCCCCTGTGGGATATATATTTTACCCACACTTTTGGAGCCCTCCTGGGATGCCCTCTAACATACTAGAACCTCATTTTGTGGAAGTTTTCACAAAATTGTGAAATTTTCCAAAAAGTCAGAAATTTTGCAAAAACGACTAAGTATCAAGGACTCATCGCGCGAATCGCTCTGGAACTGAAATCGGATGCGCGCACTGACACGCTCCCCTGTCTGGAAGTCTGACAAAAGTTGAAAAATTTTCTAAGTCCCCAAAAATTTTTTTTTTCAACTTTTTTTCAATTTTCCCCCTGTGGGATATATATTTTACCCACACTTTTGGAGCCCTCCTGGGATGCCCTCTAACATACTAGAACCTCATTTTGTGGAAGTTTTCACAAAATTGTGAAATTTTCAAAAAGTCAGAAATTTTGCCAAAAACGACTAAGTATCAAGGACTCATCGCGCGAATCGCTCTGGAACTGAAATCGGATGCGCGCACTGACACGCTCCCCTGTCTGGAAGTCTGACACATGTGTGAAAATTTTCTAAGTCCCCAAAAATTTTTTTTTTCAACTTTTTTTCAATTTTCCCCCTGTGGGATATATATTTTACCCACACTTTTGGAGCCCTCCTGGGATGCCCTCTAACATACTAGAACCTCATTTTGTGGAAGTTTTCACAAAATTGTGAAATTTTCAAAAAGTCAGAAATTTTGCCAAAAACGACTAAGTATCAAGGACTCATCGCGCGAATCGCTCTGGAACTGAAATCGGATGCGCGCACTGACACGCTCCCCTGTCTGGAAGTCTGACAAAAGTTGAAAAATTTTCTAAGTCCCCAAAAATTTTTTTTTTCAACTTTTTTTCAATTTTCCCCCTGTGGGATATATATTTTACCCACACTTTTGGAGCCCTCCTGGGATGCCCTCTAACATACTAGAACCTCATTTTGTGGAAGTTTTCACAAAATTGTGAAATTTTCCAAAAAGTCAGAAATTTTGCAAAAACGACTAAGTATCAAGGACTCATCGCGCGAATCGCTCTGGAACTGAAATCGGATGCGCGCACTGACACGCTCCCCTGTCTGGAAGTCTGACAAAAGTTGAAAAATTTTCTAAGTCCCCAAAAATTTTTTTTTTCAACTTTTTTTCAATTTTCCCCCTGTGGGATATATATTTTACCCACACTTTTGGAGCCCTCCTGGGATGCCCTCTAACATACTAGAACCTCATTTTGTGGAAGTTTTCACAAAATTGTGAAATTTTCAAAAAGTCAGAAATTTTGCCAAAAACGACTAAGTATCAAGGACTCATCGCGCGAATCGCTCTGGAACTGAAATCGGATGCGCGCACTGACACGCTCCCCTGTCTGGAAGTCTGACAAAAGTTGAAAAATTTTCTAAGTCCCCAAAAATTTTTTTTTCAACTTTTTTTCAATTTTCCCCCTGTGGGATATATATTTTACCCACACTTTTGGAGCCCTCCTGGGATGCCCTCTAACATACTAGAACCTCATTTTGTGGAAGTTTTCACAAAATTGTGAAATTTTCAAAAAAGTCAGAAATTTTGCAAAAACGACTAAGTATCAAGGACTCATCGCGCGAATCGCTCTGGAACTGAAATCGGATGCGCGCACTGACATGCTCCCCTCTCTGGAAGTCTGACACATGTGTGAAAATTTTCTAAGTCCCCAAAAATTTTTTTTTTCAACTTTTTTTCAATTTTCCCCCTGTGGGATATATATTTTACCCACACTTTTGGAGCCCTCCTGGGATGCCCTCTAACATACTAGAACCTCATTTTGTGGAAGTTTTCACAAAATTGTGAAATTTTCAAAAAGTCAGAAATTTTGCCAAAAACGACTAAGTATCAAGGACTCATCGCGCGAATCGCTCTGGAACTGAAATCGGATGCGCGCACTGACACGCTCCCCTGTCTGGAAGTCTGACACATGTGTGAAAATTTTCTAAGTCCCCAAAAATTTTTTTTT
>NW_027369022.1:17500-25000 GCF_046119375.1 Phyllobates terribilis | reverse complement strand
GCCTGGCTGGGTGGGCGCCCCGCCGTTCGCCCGTACGGGTCGTCGGACCACTGCCTTCGCTCGGTTCGGGTCAAACTCCCCACGGCTCGGCCACCTCCGCAGACGGGAGGCGAGGCCGGCATGCGCGCCCAAAGATAGGTGTCGGAAGCCCGGGGGTAGAGGAGGAAGGGGACCGCTCACCTTAAGCCAGCGCGGGCTCCAAAGCCCGGGCCGAGCGAGCGGCGCCACCTCCCCACCCGGGAGCGCTGCGCCAGATCGATCGGAGGAAGAGCAGGGGTGCATGTAGGGACTTGCCCAAGTACGGAGGCTGCAAACCCCTGTCGTCGGGAGATACGTGCCCACGAGTCCTGGAAGCGCGACTCGGGTACAGGCGCCCTTGCGGGGGGGTACTGGATGTGGAACAGCACTGGGGTCGAAGCCACAAAAGCATCCGCCCTCATGGAGCCTCTCCTCGGCCTAAAAATCCAGATTTTAGCCTTGACGGCGCCCCCATGTGGAGAACCAGGGCCCGCGGGGGGGTCTGGCCAGGCTCACTTCAACCCAGGAACACCTCTCTGACTTGGGATAGGCGACCGGCAAAAGTCCCCCCACGCAGCTGCGGAAGCCTGGGTTCAGCCAAGGTGCAGACCTCCAGCCGAACAGGGACTCATAGCCAAAACGCATACCCAGGCCTACGGAGGTGAAAACCAGCTTAAATGAGTCGAAATGTGTCGGGGCTGAGAGGTACCTCTCTCTCATATATTCTGCCGGTGGTGTGCAAAACTGGGTCTTTGCATGGAGTGTCACCCTATACCCACTTTAGGGACGCATGCAAAAAAGTGCCCGATCGCCTGGAACTGTCAGGCGGATTCGGCTCCCTGGAATTTCCTCATTCTGGTTCTTTTTCACTTTTTGTCTCTTTTGCGACATCTAGTGGGCAGGCTGCATTACTGCAACCGGGGACACCTCAAAACGCTTGGAACTGGGGAGCGGGCTCAATTTACAAACGTTTTGCGGGTCCTGGAAGTCAAAATTGTGACTTCTGAAAACGACTAAGTATCAAGGACTCATCGCGCGAATCGCTCTGGAACTGAAATCGGATGCGCGCACTGACATGCTCCCCTCTCTGGAAGTCTGACACAAGTTGAAAAATTTTCTAAGTCCCCAAAAATTTTTTTTTTCAACTTTTTTTCAATTTTCCCCCTGTGGGATATATATTTTACCCACACTTTTGGAGCCCTCCTGGGATGCCCTCTAACATACTAGAACCTCATTTTGTGGAAGTTTTCACAAAATTGTGAAATTTTCAAAAAGTCAGAAATTTTGCCAAAAACGACTAAGTATCAAGGACTCATCGCGCGAATCGCTCTGGAACTGAAATCGGATGCGCGCACTGACACGCTCCCCTGTCTGGAAGTCTGACAAAAGTTGAAAAATTTTCTAAGTCCCCAAAAATTTTTTTTTTCAACTTTTTTTCAATTTTCCCCCTGTGGGATATATATTTTACCCACACTTTTGGAGCCCTCCTGGGATGCCCTCTAACATACTAGAACCTCATTTTGTGGAAGTTTTCACAAAATTGTGAAATTTTCAAAAAGTCAGAAATTTTGCCAAAAACGACTAAGTATCAAGGACTCATCGCGCGAATCGCTCTGGAACTGAAATCGGATGCGCGCACTGACACGCTCCCCTGTCTGGAAGTCTGACAAAAGTTGAAAAATTTTCTAAGTCCCCAAAAATTTTTTTTTTCAACTTTTTTTCAATTTTCCCCCTGTGGGATATATATTTTACCCACACTTTTGGAGCCCTCCTGGGATGCCCTCTAACATACTAGAACCTCATTTTGTGGAAGTTTTCACAAAATTGTGAAATTTTCCAAAAAGTCAGAAATTTTGCAAAAACGACTAAGTATCAAGGACTCATCGCGCGAATCGCTCTGGAACTGAAATCGGATGCGCGCACTGACATGCTCCCCTCTCTGGAAGTCTGACACATGTGTGAAAATTTTCTAAGTCCCCAAAAATTTTTTTTTTCAACTTTTTTTCAATTTTCCCCCTGTGGGATATATATTTTACCCACACTTTTGGAGCCCTCCTGGGATGCCCTCTAACATACTAGAACCTCATTTTGTGGAAGTTTTCACAAAATTGTGAAATTTTCAAAAAAGTCAGAAATTTTGCAAAAACGACTAAGTATCAAGGACTCATCGCGCGAATCGCTCTGGAACTGAAATCGGATGCGCGCACTGACATGCTCCCCTCTCTGGAAGTCTGACACATGTGTGAAAATTTTCTAAGTCCCCAAAAATTTTTTTTTTCAACTTTTTTTCAATTTTCCCCCTGTGGGATATATATTTTACCCACACTTTTGGAGCCCTCCTGGGATGCCCTCTAACATACTAGAACCTCATTTTGTGGAAGTTTTCACAAAATTGTGAAATTTTCAAAAAGTCAGAAATTTTGCCAAAAACGACTAAGTATCAAGGACTCATCGCGCGAATCGCTCTGGAACTGAAATCGGATGCGCGCACTGACACGCTCCCCTGTCTGGAAGTCTGACACATGTGTGAAAATTTTCTAAGTCCCCAAAAATTTTTTTTTTCAACTTTTTTTCAATTTTCCCCCTGTGGGATATATATTTTACCCACACTTTTGGAGCCCTCCTGGGATGCCCTCTAACATACTAGAACCTCATTTTGTGGAAGTTTTCACAAAATTGTGAAATTTTCAAAAAGTCAGAAATTTTGCCAAAAACGACTAAGTATCAAGGACTCATCGCGCGAATCGCTCTGGAACTGAAATCGGATGCGCGCACTGACACGCTCCCCTGTCTGGAAGTCTGACAAAAGTTGAAAAATTTTCTAAGTCCCCAAAAATTTTTTTTTTCAACTTTTTTTCAATTTTCCCCCTGTGGGATATATATTTTACCCACACTTTTGGAGCCCTCCTGGGATGCCCTCTAACATACTAGAACCTCATTTTGTGGAAGTTTTCACAAAATTGTGAAATTTTCCAAAAAGTCAGAAATTTTGCAAAAACGACTAAGTATCAAGGACTCATCGCGCGAATCGCTCTGGAACTGAAATCGGATGCGCGCACTGACATGCTCCCCTCTCTGGAAGTCTGACACATGTGTGAAAATTTTCTAAGTCCCCAAAAATTTTTTTTTTCAACTTTTTTTCAATTTTCCCCCTGTGGGATATATATTTTACCCACACTTTTGGAGCCCTCCTGGGATGCCCTCTAACATACTAGAACCTCATTTTGTGGAAGTTTTCACAAAATTGTGAAATTTTCAAAAAGTCAGAAATTTTGCCAAAAACGACTAAGTATCAAGGACTCATCGCGCGAATCGCTCTGGAACTGAAATCGGATGCGCGCACTGACACGCTCCCCTGTCTGGAAGTCTGACACATGTGTGAAAATTTTCTAAGTCCCCAAAAATTTTTTTTTTCAACTTTTTTTCAATTTTCCCCCTGTGGGATATATATTTTACCCACACTTTTGGAGCCCTCCTGGGATGCCCTCTAACATACTAGAACCTCATTTTGTGGAAGTTTTCACAAAATTGTGAAATTTTCAAAAAGTCAGAAATTTTGCCAAAAACGACTAAGTATCAAGGACTCATCGCGCGAATCGCTCTGGAACTGAAATCGGATGCGCGCACTGACACGCTCCCCTGTCTGGAAGTCTGACAAAAGTTGAAAAATTTTCTAAGTCCCCAAAAATTTTTTTTTTCAACTTTTTTTCAATTTTCCCCCTGTGGGATATATATTTTACCCACACTTTTGGAGCCCTCCTGGGATGCCCTCTAACATACTAGAACCTCATTTTGTGGAAGTTTTCACAAAATTGTGAAATTTTCCAAAAAGTCAGAAATTTTGCAAAAACGACTAAGTATCAAGGACTCATCGCGCGAATCGCTCTGGAACTGAAATCGGATGCGCGCACTGACACGCTCCCCTGTCTGGAAGTCTGACAAAAGTTGAAAAATTTTCTAAGTCCCCAAAAATTTTTTTTTTCAACTTTTTTTCAATTTTCCCCCTGTGGGATATATATTTTACCCACACTTTTGGAGCCCTCCTGGGATGCCCTCTAACATACTAGAACCTCATTTTGTGGAAGTTTTCACAAAATTGTGAAATTTTCAAAAAGTCAGAAATTTTGCCAAAAACGACTAAGTATCAAGGACTCATCGCGCGAATCGCTCTGGAACTGAAATCGGATGCGCGCACTGACACGCTCCCCTGTCTGGAAGTCTGACACATGTGTGAAAATTTTCTAAGTCCCCAAAAATTTTTTTTTTCAACTTTTTTTCAATTTTCCCCCTGTGGGATATATATTTTACCCACACTTTTGGAGCCCTCCTGGGATGCCCTCTAACATACTAGAACCTCATTTTGTGGAAGTTTTCACAAAATTGTGAAATTTTCAAAAAGTCAGAAATTTTGCCAAAAACGACTAAGTATCAAGGACTCATCGCGCGAATCGCTCTGGAACTGAAATCGGATGCGCGCACTGACACGCTCCCCTGTCTGGAAGTCTGACAAAAGTTGAAAAATTTTCTAAGTCCCCAAAAATTTTTTTTTTCAACTTTTTTTCAATTTTCCCCCTGTGGGATATATATTTTACCCACACTTTTGGAGCCCTCCTGGGATGCCCTCTAACATACTAGAACCTCATTTTGTGGAAGTTTTCACAAAATTGTGAAATTTTCCAAAAAGTCAGAAATTTTGCAAAAACGACTAAGTATCAAGGACTCATCGCGCGAATCGCTCTGGAACTGAAATCGGATGCGCGCACTGACACGCTCCCCTGTCTGGAAGTCTGACAAAAGTTGAAAAATTTTCTAAGTCCCCAAAAATTTTTTTTTTCAACTTTTTTTCAATTTTCCCCCTGTGGGATATATATTTTACCCACACTTTTGGAGCCCTCCTGGGATGCCCTCTAACATACTAGAACCTCATTTTGTGGAAGTTTTCACAAAATTGTGAAATTTTCAAAAAGTCAGAAATTTTGCCAAAAACGACTAAGTATCAAGGACTCATCGCGCGAATCGCTCTGGAACTGAAATCGGATGCGCGCACTGACACGCTCCCCTGTCTGGAAGTCTGACAAAAGTTGAAAAATTTTCTAAGTCCCCAAAAATTTTTTTTTCAACTTTTTTTCAATTTTCCCCCTGTGGGATATATATTTTACCCACACTTTTGGAGCCCTCCTGGGATGCCCTCTAACATACTAGAACCTCATTTTGTGGAAGTTTTCACAAAATTGTGAAATTTTCCAAAAAGTCAGAAATTTTGCAAAAACGACTAAGTATCAAGGACTCATCGCGCGAATCGCTCTGGAACTGAAATCGGATGCGCGCACTGACATGCTCCCCTCTCTGGAAGTCTGACACATGTGTGAAAATTTTCTAAGTCCCCAAAAATTTTTTTTTTCAACTTTTTTTCAATTTTCCCCCTGTGGGATATATATTTTACCCACACTTTTGGAGCCCTCCTGGGATGCCCTCTAACATACTAGAACCTCATTTTGTGGAAGTTTTCACAAAATTGTGAAATTTTCAAAAAGTCAGAAATTTTGCCAAAAACGACTAAGTATCAAGGACTCATCGCGCGAATCGCTCTGGAACTGAAATCGGATGCGCGCACTGACACGCTCCCCTGTCTGGAAGTCTGACACATGTGTGAAAATTTTCTAAGTCCCCAAAAATTTTTTTTTTCAACTTTTTTTCAATTTTCCCCCTGTGGGATATATATTTTACCCACACTTTTGGAGCCCTCCTGGGATGCCCTCTAACATACTAGAACCTCATTTTGTGGAAGTTTTCACAAAATTGTGAAATTTTCAAAAAGTCAGAAATTTTGCCAAAAACGACTAAGTATCAAGGACTCATCGCGCGAATCGCTCTGGAACTGAAATCGGATGCGCGCACTGACACGCTCCCCTGTCTGGAAGTCTGACAAAAGTTGAAAAATTTTCTAAGTCCCCAAAAATTTTTTTTTTCAACTTTTTTTCAATTTTCCCCCTGTGGGATATATATTTTACCCACACTTTTGGAGCCCTCCTGGGATGCCCTCTAACATACTAGAACCTCATTTTGTGGAAGTTTTCACAAAATTGTGAAATTTTCCAAAAAGTCAGAAATTTTGCAAAAACGACTAAGTATCAAGGACTCATCGCGCGAATCGCTCTGGAACTGAAATCGGATGCGCGCACTGACACGCTCCCCTGTCTGGAAGTCTGACAAAAGTTGAAAAATTTTCTAAGTCCCCAAAAATTTTTTTTTTCAACTTTTTTTCAATTTTCCCCCTGTGGGATATATATTTTACCCACACTTTTGGAGCCCTCCTGGGATGCCCTCTAACATACTAGAACCTCATTTTGTGGAAGTTTTCACAAAATTGTGAAATTTTCCAAAAAGTCAGAAATTTTGCAAAAACGACTAAGTATCAAGGACTCATCGCGCGAATCGCTCTGGAACTGAAATCGGATGCGCGCACTGACACGCTCCCCTGTCTGGAAGTCTGACAAAAGTTGAAAAATTTTCTAAGTCCCCAAAAATTTTTTTTTTCAACTTTTTTTCAATTTTCCCCCTGTGGGATATATATTTTACCCACACTTTTGGAGCCCTCCTGGGATGCCCTCTAACATACTAGAACCTCATTTTGTGGAAGTTTTCACAAAATTGTGAAATTTTCCAAAAAGTCAGAAATTTTGCAAAAACGACTAAGTATCAAGGACTCATCGCGCGAATCGCTCTGGAACTGAAATCGGATGCGCGCACTGACATGCTCCCCTCTCTGGAAGTCTGACACATGTGTGAAAATTTTCTAAGTCCCCAAAAATTTTTTTTTTCAACTTTTTTTCAATTTTCCCCCTGTGGGATATATATTTTACCCACACTTTTGGAGCCCTCCTGGGATGCCCTCTAACATACTAGAACCTCATTTTGTGGAAGTTTTCACAAAATTGTGAAATTTTCCAAAAAGTCAGAAATTTTGCAAAAACGACTAAGTATCAAGGACTCATCGCGCGAATCGCTCTGGAACTGAAATCGGATGCGCGCACTGACACGCTCCCCTGTCTGGAAGTCTGAGAAAAGTTGAAAAATTTTCTAAGTCCCCAAAAATTTTTTTTTTCAACTTTTTTTCAATTTTCCCCCTGTGGGATATATATTTTACCCACACTTTTGGAGCCCTCCTGGGATGCCCTCTAACATACTAGAACCTCATTTTGTGGAAGTTTTCACAAAATTGTGAAATTTTCCAAAAAGTCAGAAATTTTGCAAAAACGACTAAGTATCAAGGACTCATCGCGCGAATCGCTCTGGAACTGAAATCGGATGCGCGCACTGACACGCTCCCCTGTCTGGAAGTCTGACAAAAGTTGAAAAATTTTCTAAGTCCCCAAAAATTTTTTTTTTCAACTTTTTTTCAATTTTCCCCCTGTGGGATATATATTTTACCCACACTTTTGGAGCCCTCCTGGGATGCCCTCTAACATACTAGAACCTCAT
>NW_027369022.1:0-7500 GCF_046119375.1 Phyllobates terribilis | reverse complement strand
GTGGGCCTATGCGGCGCCACCGTCTGGCTTAGACCTGCCTCCGCCGCGGGGGGTCCTCGACCCACCGGCGGACAGGCACGAGGATTGGGAGAGGGGGGCTGGCCGTCGGGGTCCGCCGCGGCTCTGGCACTAACCCGGCGACGCTGAGGTCACGTGGGTGGTCGTCGGCCTGGCCGTGTCGGCGTCGCCCTCCAGCGTAGTCCCTCTTCCCACTCGCGCCCGTAACCTCAAAGGGATGCCCGAGCGGCTTTTCTTCCCAGGGCTGCTCCCCGCCCAGGGCGGGAGCGCAGGGGGATCCCAGGTCGGCCTTTCACCGTACTCCCTACCTCTTGGCCCTCGTTCCTTCTCCCGTTCTCCATCTAACCCCTTGGCTCTGGGGTTTCCGCTCTCCCTCTCTCACTCTCTCTCCTGCTCCCTGGCCGAGCCGCCTGGGAGGACGAGGGTCGAGGGGGAAGGCAACGGTCGGGCTGGGGCACACCGCACGGTGAGAACCCCCTTCGCCTGCCTCCACACCTCTGTCGTCCTCCCCACTGACGTAGGGGCTCGGGAAAAGACTGGAAATCGCGAAGCTCGGCAGTGGCGCGGAGAGGCCACCCACCGCCGCCGCTGTCGCCACCGCCGCGGAGGCCGCCCTTTCGGACACGAGGGGCAGCGCGAGCCTCCGCTGGCCGGGTACGCATCTGGAAGAAAAGGGCCGCCCTCGGAGAAGATCGCTGTGCTTCCCCGCACAGGGAGCGATTCGGACGACGGGCCCCCACGCCTGGCTGGGTGGGCGCCCCGCCGTTCGCCCGTACGGGTCGTCGGACCACTGCCTTCGCTCGGTTCGGGTCAAACTCCCCACGGCTCGGCCACCTCCGCAGACGGGAGGCGAGGCCGGCATGCGCGCCCAAAGATAGGTGTCGGAAGCCCGGGGGTAGAGGAGGAAGGGGACCGCTCACCTTAAGCCAGCGCGGGCTCCAAAGCCCGGGCCGAGCGAGCGGCGCCACCTCCCCACCCGGGAGCGCTGCGCCAGATCGATCGGAGGAAGAGCAGGGGTGCATGTAGGGACTTGCCCAAGTACGGAGGCTGCAAACCCCTGTCGTCGGGAGATACGTGCCCACGAGTCCTGGAAGCGCGACTCGGGTACAGGCGCCCTTGCGGGGGGGTACTGGATGTGGAACAGCACTGGGGTCGAAGCCACAAAAGCATCCGCCCTCATGGAGCCTCTCCTCGGCCTAAAAATCCAGATTTTAGCCTTGACGGCGCCCCCATGTGGAGAACCAGGGCCCGCGGGGGGGTCTGGCCAGGCTCACTTCAACCCAGGAACACCTCTCTGACTTGGGATAGGCGACCGGCAAAAGTCCCCCCCACGCAGCTGCGGAAGCCTGGGTTCAGCCAAGGTGCAGACCTCCAGCCGAACAGGGACTCATAGCCAAAACGCATACCCAGGCCTACGGAGGTGAAAACCAGCTTAAATGAGTCGAAATGTGTCGGGCTGAGAGGTACCTCTCTCTCATATATTCTGCCGGTGGTGTGCAAAACTGGGTCTTTGCATGGAGTGTCACCCTATACCCACTTTAGGGACGCATGCAAAAAAGTGCCCGATCGCCTGGAACTGTCAGGCGGATTCGGCTCCCTGGAATTTCCTCATTCTGGTTCTTTTTCACTTTTTGTCTCTTTGCGACATCTAGTGGGCAGGCTGCATTACTGCAACCGGGGACACCTCAAAACGCTTGGAACTGGGGAGCGGGCTCAATTTACAAACGTTTTGCGGGTCCTGGAAGTCAAAATTGTGACTTCTGAAAACGACTAAGTATCAAGGACTCATCGCGCGAATCGCTCTGGAACTGAAATCGGATGCGCGCACTGACATGCTCCCCTCTCTGGAAGTCTGACACAAGTTGAAAAATTTTCTAAGTCCCCAAAAATTTTTTTTTTCAACTTTTTTTCAATTTTCCCCCTGTGGGATATATATTTTACCCACACTTTTGGAGCCCTCCTGGGATGCCCTCTAACATACTAGAACCTCATTTTGTGGAAGTTTTTCACAAAATTGTGAAATTTTCAAAAAAGTCAGAAATTTTGCAAAAACGACTAAGTATCAAGGACTCATCGCGCGAATCGCTCTGGAACTGAAATCGGATGCGCGCACTGACATGCTCCCCTCTCTGGAAGTCTGACACATGTGTGAAAATTTTCTAAGTCCCCAAAAATTTTTTTTTTCAACTTTTTTTCAATTTTCCCCCTGTGGGATATATATTTTACCCACACTTTTGGAGCCCTCCTGGGATGCCCTCTAACATACTAGAACCTCATTTTGTGGAAGTTTTCACAAAATTGTGAAATTTTCAAAAAGTCAGAAATTTTGCCAAAAACGACTAAGTATCAAGGACTCATCGCGCGAATCGCTCTGGAACTGAAATCGGATGCGCGCACTGACACGCTCCCCTGTCTGGAAGTCTGACAAAGTTGAAAAATTTTCTAAGTCCCCAAAAATTTTTTTTTTCAACTTTTTTTCAATTTTCCCCCTGTGGGATATATATTTTACCCACACTTTTGGAGCCCTCCTGGGATGCCCTCTAACATACTAGAACCTCATTTTGTGGAAGTTTTCACAAAATTGTGAAATTTTCCAAAAAGTCAGAAATTTTGCAAAAACGACTAAGTATCAAGGACTCATCGCGCGAATCGCTCTGGAACTGAAATCGGATGCGCGCACTGACATGCTCCCCTCTCTGGAAGTCTGACACATGTGTGAAAATTTTCTAAGTCCCCAAAAATTTTTTTTTTCAACTTTTTTTCAATTTTCCCCCTGTGGGATATATATTTTACCCACACTTTTGGAGCCCTCCTGGGATGCCCTCTAACATACTAGAACCTCATTTTGTGGAAGTTTTCACAAAATTGTGAAATTTTCAAAAAGTCAGAAATTTTGCCAAAAACGACTAAGTATCAAGGACTCATCGCGCGAATCGCTCTGGAACTGAAATCGGATGCGCGCACTGACACGCTCCCCTGTCTGGAAGTCTGACAAAAGTTGAAAAATTTTCTAAGTCCCCAAAAATTTTTTTTTTCAACTTTTTTTCAATTTTCCCCTGTGGGATATATATTTTACCCACACTTTTGGAGCCCTCCTGGGATGCCCTCTAACATACTAGAACCTCATTTTGTGGAAGTTTTCACAAAATTGTGAAATTTTCCAAAAAGTCAGAAATTTTGCAAAACGACTAAGTATCAAGGACTCATCGCGCGAATCGCTCTGGAACTGAAATCGGATGCGCGCACTGACACGCTCCCTGTCTGGAAGTCTGACAAAAGTTGAAAATTTTCTAAGTCCCCAAAAATTTTTTTTTTCAACTTTTTTTCAATTTTCCCCCTGTGGGATATATATTTTACCCACACTTTTGGAGCCCTCCTGGGATGCCCTCTAACATACTAGAACCTCATTTTGTGGAAGTTTTCACAAAATTGTGAAATTTTCCAAAAAGTCAGAAATTTTGCAAAAACGACTAAGTATCAAGGACTCATCGCGCGAATCGCTCTGGAACTGAAATCGGATGCGCGCACTGACACGCTCCCCTGTCTGGAAGTCTGACAAAAGTTGAAAAATTTTCTAAGTCCCCAAAAATTTTTTTTTTCAACTTTTTTTCAATTTTCCCCCTGTGGGATATATATTTTACCCACACTTTTGGAGCCCTCCTGGGATGCCCTCTAACATACTAGAACCTCATTTTGTGGAAGTTTTCACAAAATTGTGAAATTTTCCAAAAAGTCAGAAATTTGCAAAAACGACTAAGTATCAAGGACTCATCGCGCGAATCGCTCTGGAACTGAAATCGGATGCGCGCACTGACACGCTCCCCTGTCTGGAAGTCTGACAAATGTTGAAAAATTTTCTAAGTCCCCAAAAATTTTTTTTTTCAACTTTTTTTCAATTTTCCCCCTGTGGGATATATATTTTACCCACACTTTTGGAGCCCTCCTGGGATGCCCTCTAACATACTAGAACCTCATTTTGTGGAAGTTTTCACAAAATTGTGAAATTTTCAAAAAGTCAGAAATTTTGCCAAAAACGACTAAGTATCAAGGACTCATCGCGCGAATCGCTCTGGAACTGAAATCGGATGCGCGCACTGACACGCTCCCCTGTCTGGAAGTCTGACACATGTGTGAAAATTTTCTAAGTCCCCAAAAATTTTTTTTTTCAACTTTTTTTCAATTTTCCCCCTGTGGGATATATATTTTACCCACACTTTTGGAGCCCTCCTGGGATGCCCTCTAACATACTAGAACCTCATTTTGTGGAAGTTTTCACAAAATTGTGAAATTTTCAAAAAGTCAGAAATTTTGCCAAAAACGACTAAGTATCAAGGACTCATCGCGCGAATCGCTCTGGAACTGAAATCGGATGCGCGCACTGACACGCTCCCCTGTCTGGAAGTCTGACAAAAGTTGAAAAATTTTCTAAGTCCCCAAAATTTTTTTTTTCAACTTTTTTTCAATTTTCCCCCTGTGGGATATATATTTTACCCACACTTTTGGAGCCCTCCTGGGATGCCCTCTAACATACTAGAACCTCATTTTGTGGAAGTTTTCACAAAATTGTGAAATTTTCCAAAAAGTCAGAAATTTTGCAAAAACGACTAAGTATCAAGGACTCATCGCGCGAATCGCTCTGGAACTGAAATCGGATGCGCGCACTGACACGCTCCCCTGTCTGGAAGTCTGACACATGTGTGAAAATTTTCTAAGTCCCCAAAAATTTTTTTTTTCAACTTTTTTCAATTTTCCCCCTGTGGGATATATATTTTACCCACACTTTTGGAGCCCTCCTGGGATGCCCTCTAACATACTAGAACCTCATTTTGTGGAAGTTTTCACAAAATTGTGAAATTTTCAAAAGTCAGAAATTTTGCCAAAAACGACTAAGTATCAAGGACTCATCGCGCGAATCGCTCTGGAACTGAAATCGGATGCGCGCACTGACACGCTCCCCTGTCTGGAAGTCTGACACAAGTGTGAAAATTTTCTAAGTCCCCAAAAATTTTTTTTTTCAACTTTTTTTCAATTTTCCCCCTGTGGGATATATATTTTACCCACACTTTTGGAGCCCTCCTGGGATGCCCTCTAACATACTAGAACCTCATTTTGTGGAAGTTTTCACAAAATTGTGAAATTTTCAAAAAGTCAGAAATTTTGCCAAAAACGACTAAGTATCAAGGACTCATCGCGCGAATCGCTCTGGAACTGAAATCGGATGCGCGCACTGACACGCTCCCCTGTCTGGAAGTCTGACACAAGTTGAAAATTTTCTAAGTCCCCAAAAATTTTTTTTTTCAACTTTTTTTCAATTTTCCCCCTGTGGGATATATATTTTACCCACACTTTTGGAGCCCTCCTGGGATGCCCTCTAACATACTAGAACCTCATTTTGTGGAAGTTTTCACAAAATTGTGAAATTTTCCAAAAAGTCAGAAATTTTGCCAAAAACGACTAAGTATCAAGGACTCATCGCGCGAATCGCTCTGGAACTGAAATCGGATGCGCGCACTGACACGCTCCCCTGTCTGGAAGTCTGACAAAAGTTGAAAAATTTTCTAAGTCCCCAAAATTTTTTTTTTCAACTTTTTTTCAATTTTCCCCCTGTGGGATATATATTTTACCCACACTTTTGGAGCCCTCCTGGGATGCCCTCTAACATACTAGAACCTCATTTTGTGGAAGTTTTCACAAAATTGTGAAATTTTCCAAAAAGTCAGAAATTTTGCAAAAACGACTAAGTATCAAGGACTCATCGCGCGAATCGCTCTGGAACTGAAATCGGATGCGCGCACTGACACGCTCCCCTGTCTGGAAGTCTGACAAAAGTTGAAAAATTTTCTAAGTCCCCAAAAATTTTTTTTTTCAACTTTTTTTCAATTTTCCCCTGTGGGATATATATTTTACCCACACTTTTGGAGCCCTCCTGGGATGCCCTCTAACATACTAGAACCTCATTTTGTGGAAGTTTTCACAAAATTGTGAAATTTTCAAAAAGTCAGAAATTTTGCAAAAACGACTAAGTATCAAGGACTCATCGCGCGAATCGCTCTGGAACTGAAATCGGATGCGCGCACTGACATGCTCCCCTGTCTGGAAGTCTGACACATGTGTGAAAATTTTCTAAGTCCCCAAAAATTTTTTTTTTTCAACTTTTTTTCAATTTTCCCCTGTGGGATATATATTTTACCCACACTTTTGGAGCCCTCCTGGGATGCCCTCTAACATACTAGAACCTCATTTTGTGGAAGTTTTCACAAAATTGTGAAATTTTCCAAAAAGTCAGAAATTTTGCAAAAACGACTAAGTATCAAGGACTCATCGCGCGAATCGCTCTGGAACTGAAATCGGATGCGCGCACTGACATGCTCCCCTCTCTGGAAGTCTGACACATGTGTGAAAATTTTCTAAGTCCCCAAAAATTTTTTTTTTCAACTTTTTTTCAATTTTCCCCCTGTGGGATATATATTTTACCCACACTTTTGGAGCCCTCCTGGGATGCCCTCTAACATACTAGAACCTCATTTTGTGGAAGTTTTCACAAAATTGTGAAATTTTCAAAAAGTCAGAAATTTTGCCAAAAACGACTAAGTATCAAGGACTCATCGCGCGAATCGCTCTGGAACTGAAATCGGATGCGCGCACTGACACGCTCCCCTGTCTGGAAGTCTGACACATGTTGAAAATTTTCTAAGTCCCCAAAATTTTTTTTTTCAACTTTTTTTCAATTTTCCCCCTGTGGGATATATATTTTACCCACACTTTTGGAGCCCTCCTGGGATGCCCTCTAACATACTAGAACCTCATTTTGTGGAAGTTTTCACAAAATTGTGAAATTTTCCAAAAGTCAGAAATTTTGCCAAAAACGACTAAGTATCAAGGACTCATCGCGCGAATCGCTCTGGAACTGAAATCGGATGCGCGCACTGACACGCTCCCCTGTCTGGAAGTCTGACAAAAGTTGAAAAATTTTCTAAGTCCCCAAAAATTTTTTTTTTCAACTTTTTTTCAATTTTCCCCCTGTGGGATATATATTTTACCCACACTTTTGGAGCCCTCCTGGGATGCCCTCTAACATACTAGAACCTCATTTTGTGGAAGTTTTCACAAAATTGTGAAAATTTTCCAAAAAGTCAGAATTTTGCAAAAACGACTAAGTATCAAGACTCATCGCGCGAATCGCTCTGGAACTGAAATCGGATGCGCGCACTGACACGCTCCCCTGTCTGGAAGTCTGACAAAGTTGAAAATTTCTAAGTCCCCAAAAATTTTTTTTTTCAACTTTTTTTTCAATTTTCCCCCTGTGGGATATATATTTTACCCACACTTTTGGAGCCCTCCTGGGATGCCCTCTAACATACTAGAACCTCATTTTGTGAAGTTTTCACAAAATTGTGAAATTTTCAAAAAGTCAGAAATTTTGCCAAAAACGACTAAGTATCAAGGACTCATCGCGCGAATCGCTCTGGAACTGAAATCGGA
>NW_027369021.1:0-45671 GCF_046119375.1 Phyllobates terribilis | reverse complement strand
GCACCGTGCAATGTGGAGATATTACTGTTTGTGCATTTACAATATTCATTGATTTTTGCCATTGAAAAACATGTTTTTCATATACCAGAAATGTTTGAAGCTACTGACTGAATGAAAGGAGCTGGCATCTCACTCTCTTTGAATCTTCTTTATCATGCTAGGATTAACAGGAAAAAGCAAAAAATTTCAGAATTGCACCGTGCAATGTGGAGATATTACTGTTTGTGCATTTACAATATTCATTGATTTTTGCCATTGAAAAACATGTTTTTCATATACCAGAAATGTTTGAAGCTACTGACTGAATGAAAGGAGCTGGCATCTCACTCTCTTTGAATCTTCTTTATCATGCTAGGATTAGCAGGAAAAAGCTAAAAATTTCAGAATTGCACCGTGCAATGTGGAGATATTACTGTTTGTGCATTTACAATATTCATTGATTTTTGCCATTGAAAAACATGTTTTTCATATACCAGAAATGTTTGAAGCTACTGACTGAATGAAAGGAGCTGGCATCTCACTCTCTTTGAATCTTCTTTATCATGCTAGGATTAGCAGGAAAAAGCTAAAAATTTCAGAATTGCACCTTGCAATGTGGAGATATTACTGTTTGTGCATTTACAATATTCATTGATTTTTGCCATTGAAAAACATGTTTTTCATATACCAGAAATGTTTGAAGCTACTGACTGAATGAAAGGAGCTGGCATCTCACTCTCTTTGAATCTTCTTTATCATGCTAGGATTAGCAGGAAAAAGCAAAAAATTTCAGAATTGCACCGTGCAATGTGGAGATATTACTGTTTGTGCATTTACAATATTCATTGATTTTTGCCATTGAAAAACATGTTTTTCATATACCAGAAATGTTTGAAGCTACTGACTGAATGAAAGGAGCTGGCATCTCACTCTCTTTGAATCTTCTTTATCATGCTAGGATTAGCAGGAAAAAGCTAAAAATTTCAGAATTGCACCTTGCAATGTGGAGATATTACTGTTTGTGCATTTACAATATTCATTGATTTTTGCCATTGAAAAACATGTTTTTCATATACCAGAAATGTTTGAAGCTACTGACTGAATGAAAGGAGCTGGCATCTCACTCTCTTTGAATCTTCTTTATCATGCTAGGATTAGCAGGAAAAAGCTAAAAATTTCAGAATTGCACCTTGCAATGTGGAGATATTACTGTTTGTGCATTTACAATATTCATTGATTTTTGCCATTGAAAAACGTCCAGAAATGTTTGAAGCTACTGACTGAATGAAAGGAGCTGGCATCTCACTCTCTTTGAATCTTCTTTATCATGCTAGGATTAGCAGGAAAAAGCTAAAAATTTCAGAATTGCACCGTGCAATGTGGAGATATTACTGTTTGTGCATTTACAATATTCATTGATTTTTGCCATTGAAAAACGTCCAGAAATGTTTGAAGCTACTGACTGAATGAAAGGAGCTGGCATCTAACTCTCTTTGAATCTTCTTTATCATGCTAGGATTAGCAGGAAAAAGCAAAAAATTTCAGAATTGCACCGTGCAATGTGGAGATATTACTGTTTGTGCATTTACAATATTCATTGATTTTTGCCATTGAAAAACATGTTTTTCATATACCAGAAATGTTTGAAGCTACTGACTGAATGAAAGGAGCTGGCATCTCACTCTCTTTGAATCTTCTTTATCATGCTAGGATTAGCAGGAAAAAGCAAAAAATTTCAGAATTGCACCGTGCAATGTGGAGATATTACTGTTTGTGCATTTACAATATTCATTGATTTTTGCCATTGAAAAACATGTTTTTCATATACCAGAAATGTTTGAAGCTACTGACTGAATGAAAGGAGCTGGCATCTCACTCTCTTTGAATCTTCTTTATCATGCTAGGATTAACAGGAAAAAGCTAAAAATTTCAGAATTGCACCTTGCAATGTGGAGATATTACTGTTTGTGCATTTACAATATTCATTGATTTTTGCCATTGAAAAACGTCCAGAAATGTTTGAAGCTACTGACTGAATGAAAGGAGCTGGCATCTCACTCTCTTTGAATCTTCTTTATCATGCTAGGATTAACAGGAAAAAGCAAAAAATTTCAGAATTGCACCTTGCAATGTGGAGATATTACTGTTTGTGCATTTACAATATTCATTGATTTTTGCCATTGAAAAACATGTTTTTCATATACCAGAAATGTTTGAAGCTACTGACTGAATGAAAGGAGCTGGCATCTCACTCTCTTTGAATCTTCTTTATCATGCTAGGATTAACAGGAAAAAGCAAAAAATTTCAGAATTGCACCGTGCAATGTGGAGATATTACTGTTTGTGCATTTACAATATTCATTGATTTTTGCCATTGAAAAACGTCCAGAAATGTTTGAAGCTACTGACTGAATGAAAGGAGCTGGCATCTCACTCTCTTTGAATCTTCTTTATCATGCTAGGATTAGCAGGAAAAAGCTAAAAATTTCAGAATTGCACCGTGCAATGTGGAGATATTACTGTTTGTGCATTTACAATATTCATTGATTTTTGCCATTGAAAAACATGTTTTTCATATACCAGAAATGTTTGAAGCTACTGACTGAATGAAAGGAGCTGGCATCTCACTCTCTTTGAATCTTCTTTATCATGCTAGGATTAGCAGGAAAAAGCTAAAAATTTCAGAATTGCACCGTGCAATGTGGAGATATTACTGTTTGTGCATTTACAATATTCATTGATTTTTGCCATTGAAAAACATGTTTTTCATATACCAGAAATGTTTGAAGCTACTGACTGAATGAAAGGAGCTGGCATCTCACTCTCTTTGAATCTTCTTTATCATGCTAGGATTAACAGGAAAAAGCAAAAAATTTCAGAATTGCACCGTGCAATGTGGAGATATTACTGTTTGTGCATTTACAATATTCATTGATTTTTGCCATTGAAAAACATGTTTTTCATATACCAGAAATGTTTGAAGCTACTGACTGAATGAAAGGAGCTGGCATCTCACTCTCTTTGAATCTTCTTTATCATGCTAGGATTAGCAGGAAAAAGCTAAAAATTTCAGAATTGCACCTTGCAATGTGGAGATATTACTGTTTGTGCATTTACAATATTCATTGATTTTTGCCATTGAAAAACGTCCAGAAATGTTTGAAGCTACTGACTGAATGAAAGGAGCTGGCATCTCACTCTCTTTGAATATTCTTTATCATGCTAGGATTAGCAGGAAAAAGCTAAAAATTTCAGAATTGCACCGTGCAATGTGGAGATATTACTGTTTGTGCATTTACAATATTCATTGATTTTTGCCATTGAAAAACGTCCAGAAATGTTTGAAGCTACTGACTGAATGAAAGGAGCTGGCATCTCACTCTCTTTGAATCTTCTTTATCATGCTAGGATTAGCAGGAAAAAGCAAAAAATTTCAGAATTGCACCGTGCAATGTGGAGATATTACTGTTTGTGCATTTACAATATTCATTGATTTTTGCCATTGAAAAACATGTTTTTCATATACCAGAAATGTTTGAAGCTACTGACTGAATGAAAGGAGCTGGCATCTCACTCTCTTTGAATCTTCTTTATCATGCTAGGATTAGCAGGAAAAAGCAAAAAATTTCAGAATTGCACCGTGCAATGTGGAGATATTACTGTTTGTGCATTTACAATATTCATTGATTTTTGCCATTGAAAAACATGTTTTTCATATACCAGAAATGTTTGAAGCTACTGACTGAATGAAAGGAGCTGGCATCTCACTCTCTTTGAATCTTCTTTATCATGCTAGGATTAACAGGAAAAAGCAAAAAATTTCAGAATTGCACCGTGCAATGTGGAGATATTACTGTTTGTGCATTTACAATATTCATTGATTTTTGCCATTGAAAAACATGTTTTTCATATACCAGAAATGTTTGAAGCTACTGACTGAATGAAAGGAGCTGGCATCTCACTCTCTTTGAATCTTCTTTATCATGCTAGGATTAACAGGAAAAAGCTAAAAATTTCAGAATTGCACCGTGCAATGTGGAGATATTACTGTTTGTGCATTTACAATATTCATTGATTTTTGCCATTGAAAAACATGTTTTTCATATACCAGAAATGTTTGAAGCTACTGACTGAATGAAAGGAGCTGGCATCTCACTCTCTTTGAATCTTCTTTATCATGCTAGGATTAGCAGGAAAAAGCTAAAAATTTCAGAATTGCACCGTGCAATGTGGAGATATTACTGTTTGTGCATTTACAATATTCATTGATTTTTGCCATTGAAAAACATGTTTTTCATATACCAGAAATGTTTGAAGCTACTGACTGAATGAAAGGAGCTGGCATCTCACTCTCTTTGAATCTTCTTTATCATGCTAGGATTAGCAGGAAAAAGCAAAAAATTTCAGAATTGCACCTTGCAATGTGGAGATATTACTGTTTGTGCATTTACAATATTCATTGATTTTTGCCATTGAAAAACATGTTTTTCATATACCAGAAATGTTTGAAGCTACTGACTGAATGAAAGGAGCTGGCATCTCACTCTCTTTGAATCTTCTTTATCATGCTAGAATTAGCAGGAAAAAGCTAAAAATTTCAGAATTGCACCTTGCAATGTGGAGATATTACTGTTTGTGCATTTACAATATTCATTGATTTTTGCCATTGAAAAACATGTTTTTCATATACCAGAAATGTTTGAAGCTACTGACTGAATGAAAGGAGCTGGCATCTCACTCTCTTTGAATCTTCTTTATCATGCTAGGATTAGCAGGAAAAAGCTAAAAATTTCAGAATTGCACCTTGCAATGTGGAGATATTACTGTTTGTGCATTTACAATATTCATTGATTTTTGCCATTGAAAAACATGTTTTTCATATACCAGAAATGTTTGAAGCTACTGACTGAATGAAAGGAGCTGGCATCTCACTCTCTTTGAATCTTCTTTATCATGCTAGGATTAACAGGAAAAAGCTAAAAATTTCAGAATTGCACCGTGCAATGTGGAGATATTACTGTTTGTGCATTTACAATATTCATTGATTTTTGCCATTGAAAAACGTCCAGAAATGTTTGAAGCTACTGACTGAATGAAAGGAGCTGGCATCTCACTCTCTTTGAATCTTCTTTATCATGCTAGGATTAGCAGGAAAAAGCTAAAAATTTCAGAATTGCACCTTGCAATGTGGAGATATTACTGTTTGTGCATTTACAATATTCATTGATTTTTGCCATTGAAAAACATGTTTTTCATATACCAGAAATGTTTGAAGCTACTGACTGAATGAAAGGAGCTGGCATCTCACTCTCTTTGAATCTTCTTTATCATGCTAGGATTAGCAGGAAAAAGCTAAAAATTTCAGAATTGCACCGTGCAATGTGGAGATATTACTGTTTGTGCATTTACAATATTCATTGATTTTTGCCATTGAAAAACATGTTTTTCATATACCAGAAATGTTTGAAGCTACTGACTGAATGAAAGGAGCTGGCATCTCACTCTCTTTGAATCTTCTTTATCATGCTAGGATTAGCAGGAAAAAGCAAAAAATTTCAGAATTGCACCGTGCAATGTGGAGATATTACTGTTTGTGCATTTACAATATTCATTGATTTTTGCCATTGAAAAACATGTTTTTCATATACCAGAAATGTTTGAAGCTACTGACTGAATGAAAGGAGCTGGCATCTCACTCTCTTTGAATCTTCTTTATCATGCTAGGATTAACAGGAAAAAGCTAAAAATTTCAGAATTGCACCTTGCAATGTGGAGATATTACTGTTTGTGCATTTACAATATTCATTGATTTTTGCCATTGAAAAACGTCCAGAAATGTTTGAAGCTACTGACTGAATGAAAGGAGCTGGCATCTCACTCTCTTTGAATCTTCTTTATCATGCTAGGATTAACAGGAAAAAGCAAAAAATTTCAGAATTGCACCTTGCAATGTGGAGATATTACTGTTTGTGCATTTACAATATTCATTGATTTTTGCCATTGAAAAACATGTTTTTCATATACCAGAAATGTTTGAAGCTACTGACTGAATGAAAGGAGCTGGCATCTCACTCTCTTTGAATCTTCTTTATCATGCTAGGATTAACAGGAAAAAGCAAAAAATTTCAGAATTGCACCGTGCAATGTGGAGATATTACTGTTTGTGCATTTACAATATTCATTGATTTTTGCCATTGAAAAACGTCCAGAAATGTTTGAAGCTACTGACTGAATGAAAGGAGCTGGCATCTCACTCTCTTTGAATCTTCTTTATCATGCTAGGATTAGCAGGAAAAAGCTAAAAATTTCAGAATTGCACCGTGCAATGTGGAGATATTACTGTTTGTGCATTTACAATATTCATTGATTTTTGCCATTGAAAAACATGTTTTTCATATACCAGAAATGTTTGAAGCTACTGACTGAATGAAAGGAGCTGGCATCTCACTCTCTTTGAATCTTCTTTATCATGCTAGGATTAGCAGGAAAAAGCTAAAAATTTCAGAATTGCACCGTGCAATGTGGAGATATTACTGTTTGTGCATTTACAATATTCATTGATTTTTGCCATTGAAAAACATGTTTTTCATATACCAGAAATGTTTGAAGCTACTGACTGAATGAAAGGAGCTGGCATCTCACTCTCTTTGAATCTTCTTTATCATGCTAGGATTAACAGGAAAAAGCAAAAAATTTCAGAATTGCACCGTGCAATGTGGAGATATTACTGTTTGTGCATTTACAATATTCATAGATTTTTGCCATTGAAAAACATGTTTTTCATATACCAGAAATGTTTGAAGCTACTGACTGAATGAAAGGAGCTGGCATCTCACTCTCTTTGAATCTTCTTTATCATGCTAGGATTAGCAGGAAAAAGCTAAAAATTTCAGAATTGCACCTTGCAATGTGGAGATATTACTGTTTGTGCATTTACAATATTCATTGATTTTTGCCATTGAAAAACATGTTTTTCATATACCAGAAATGTTTGAAGCTACTGACTGAATGAAAGGAGCTGGCATCTCACTCTCTTTGAATCTTCTTTATCATGCTAGGATTAGCAGGAAAAAGCTAAAAATTTCAGAATTGCACCTTGCAATGTGGAGATATTACTGTTTGTGCATTTACAATATTCATTGATTTTTGCCATTGAAAAACATGTTTTTCATATACCAGAAATGTTTGAAGCTACTGACTGAATGAAAGGAGCTGGCATCTCACTCTCTTTGAATCTTCTTTATCATGCTAGGATTAACAGGAAAAAGCTAAAAATTTCAGAATTGCACCGTGCAATGTGGAGATATTACTGTTTGTGCATTTACAATATTCATTGATTTTTGCCATTGAAAAACGTCCAGAAATGTTTGAAGCTACTGACTGAATGAAAGGAGCTGGCATCTCACTCTCTTTGAATCTTCTTTATCATGCTAGGATTAGCAGGAAAAAGCTAAAAATTTCAGAATTGCACCTTGCAATGTGGAGATATTACTGTTTGTGCATTTACAATATTCATTGATTTTTGCCATTGAAAAACATGTTTTTCATATACCAGAAATGTTTGAAGCTACTGACTGAATGAAAGGAGCTGGCATCTCACTCTCTTTGAATCTTCTTTATCATGCTAGGATTAACAGGAAAAAGCAAAAAATTTCAGAATTGCACCGTGCAATGTGGAGATATTACTGTTTGTGCATTTACAATATTCATTGATTTTTGCCATTGAAAAACATGTTTTTCATATACCAGAAATGTTTGAAGCTACTGACTGAATGAAAGGAGCTGGCATCTCACTCTCTTTGAATCTTCTTTATCATGCTAGGATTAACAGGAAAAAGCAAAAAATTTCAGAATTGCACCTTGCAATGTGGAGATATTACTGTTTGTGCATTTACAATATTCATTGATTTTTGCCATTGAAAAACATGTTTTTCATATACCAGAAATGTTTGAAGCTACTGACTGAATGAAAGGAGCTGGCATCTCACTCTCTTTGAATCTTCTTTATCATGCTAGGATTAACAGGAAAAAGCTAAAAATTTCAGAATTGCACCTTGCAATGTGGAGATATTACTGTTTGTGCATTTACAATATTCATTGATTTTTGCCATTGAAAAACATGTTTTTCATATACCAGAAATGTTTGAAGCTACTGACTGAATGAAAGGAGCTGGCATCTCACTCTCTTTGAATCTTCTTTATCATGCTAGGATTAGCAGGAAAAAGCAAAAAATTTCAGAATTGCACCGTGCAATGTGGAGATATTACTGTTTGTGCATTTACAATATTCATTGATTTTTGCCATTGAAAAACATGTTTTTCATATACCAGAAATGTTTGAAGCTACTGACTGAATGAAAGGAGCTGGCATCTCACTCTCTTTGAATCTTCTTTATCATGCTAGGATTAGCAGGAAAAAGCAAAAAATTTCAGAATTGCACCGTGCAATGTGGAGATATTACTGTTTGTGCATTTACAATATTCATTGATTTTTGCCATTGAAAAACATGTTTTTCATATACCAGAAATGTTTGAAGCTACTGACTGAATGAAAGGAGCTGGCATCTCACTCTCTTTGAATCTTCTTTATCATGCTAGGATTAGCAGGAAAAAGCTAAAAATTTCAGAATTGCACCTTGCAATGTGGAGATATTACTGTTTGTGCATTTACAATATTCATTGATTTTTGCCATTGAAAAACATGTTTTTCATATACCAGAAATGTTTGAAGCTACTGACTGAATGAAAGGAGCTGGCATCTCACTCTCTTTGAATCTTCTTTATCATGCTAGGATTAGCAGGAAAAAGCTAAAAATTTCAGAATTGCACCTTGCAATGTGGAGATATTACTGTTTGTGCATTTACAATATTCATTGATTTTTGCCATTGAAAAACGTCCAGAAATGTTTGAAGCTACTGACTGAATGAAAGGAGCTGGCATCTCACTCTCTTTGAATCTTCTTTATCATGCTAGGATTAGCAGGAAAAAGCTAAAAATTTCAGAATTGCACCGTGCAATGTGGAGATATTACTGTTTGTGCATTTACAATATTCATTGATTTTTGCCATTGAAAAACATGTTTTTCATATACCAGAAATGTTTGAAGCTACTGACTGAATGAAAGGAGCTGGCATCTCACTCTCTTTGAATCTTCTTTATCATGCTAGGATTAACAGGAAAAAGCTAAAAATTTCAGAATTGCACCTTGCAATGTGGAGATATTACTGTTTGTGCATTTACAATATTCATTGATTTTTGCCATTGAAAAACATGTTTTTCATATACCAGAAATGTTTGAAGCTACTGACTGAATGAAAGGAGCTGGCATCTCACTCTCTTTGAATCTTCTTTATCATGCTAGGATTAGCAGGAAAAAGCAAAAAATTTCAGAATTGCACCGTGCAATGTGGAGATATTACTGTTTGTGCATTTACAATATTCATTGATTTTTGCCATTGAAAAACGTCCAGAAATGTTTGAAGCTACTGACTGAATGAAAGGAGCTGGCATCTCACTCTCTTTGAATCTTCTTTATCATGCTAGGATTAGCAGGAAAAAGCTAAAAATTTCAGAATTGCACCTTGCAATGTGGAGATATTACTGTTTGTGCATTTACAATATTCATTGATTTTTGCCATTGAAAAACATGTTTTTCATATACCAGAAATGTTTGAAGCTACTGACTGAATGAAAGGAGCTGGCATCTCACTCTCTTTGAATCTTCTTTATCATGCTAGGATTAGCAGGAAAAAGCAAAAAATTTCAGAATTGCACCGTGCAATGTGGAGATATTACTGTTTGTGCATTTACAATATTCATTGATTTTTGCCATTGAAAAACGTCCAGAAATGTTTGAAGCTACTGACTGAATGAAAGGAGCTGGCATCTCACTCTCTTTGAATCTTCTTTATCATGCTAGGATTAGCAGGAAAAAGCTAAAAATTTCAGAATTGCACCGTGCAATGTGGAGATATTACTGTTTGTGCATTTACAATATTCATTGATTTTTGCCATTGAAAAACATGTTTTTCATATACCAGAAATGTTTGAAGCTACTGACTGAATGAAAGGAGCTGGCATCTCACTCTCTTTGAATCTTCTTTATCATGCTAGGATTAGCAGGAAAAAGCAAAAAATTTCAGAATTGCACATTGCAATGTGGAGATATTACTGTTTGTGCATTTACAATATTCATTGATTTTTGCCATTGAAAAACATGTTTTTCATATACCAGAAATGTTTGAAGCTACTAACTGAATGAAAGGAGCTGGCATCTCACTCTCTTTGAATCTTCTTTATCATGCTAGGATTAGCAGGAAAAAGCAAAAAATTTCAGAATTGCACCGTGCAATGTGGAGATATTACTGTTTGTGCATTTACAATATTCATTGATTTTTGCCATTGAAAAACATGTTTTTCATATACCAGAAATGTTTGAAGCTACTGACTGAATGAAAGGAGCTGGCATCTCACTCTCTTTGAATCTTCTTTATCATGCTAGGATTAGCAGGAAAAAGCTAAAAATTTCAGAATTGCACCTTGCAATGTGGAGATATTACTGTTTGTGCATTTACAATATTCATTGATTTTTGCCATTGAAAAACATGTTTTTCATATACCAGAAATGTTTGAAGCTACTGACTGAATGAAAGGAGCTGGCATCTCACTCTCTTTGAATCTTCTTTATCATGCTAGGATTAACAGGAAAAAGCTAAAAATTTCAGAATTGCACCGTGCAATGTGGAGATATTACTGTTTGTGCATTTACAATATTCATTGATTTTTGCCATTGAAAAACGTCCAGAAATGTTTGAAGCTACTGACTGAATGAAAGGAGCTGGCATCTCACTCTCTTTGAATCTTCTTTATCATGCTAGGATTAGCAGGAAAAAGCAAAAAATTTCAGAATTGCACCTTGCAATGTGGAGATATTACTGTTTGTGCATTTACAATATTCATTGATTTTTGCCATTGAAAAACGTCCAGAAATGTTTGAAGCTACTGACTGAATGAAAGGAGCTGGCATCTCACTCTCTTTGAATCTTCTTTATCATGCTAGGATTAGCAGGAAAAAGCAAAAAATTTCAGAATTGCACCGTGCAATGTGGAGATATTACTGTTTGTGCATTTACAATATTCATTGATTTTTGCCATTGAAAAACGTCCAGAAATGTTTGAAGCTACTGACTGAATGAAAGGAGCTGGCATCTCACTCTCTTTGAATCTTCTTTATCATGCTAGGATTAACAGGAAAAAGCAAAAAGTTTCAGAATTGCACCTTGCAATGTGGAGATATTACTGTTTGTGCATTTACAATATTCATTGATTTTTGCCATTGAAAAACATGTTTTTCATATACCAGAAATGTTTGAAGCTACTGACTGAATGAAAGGAGCTGGCATCTCACTCTCTTTGAATCTTCTTTATCATGCTAGGATTAACAGGAAAAAGCTAAAAATTTCAGAATTGCACCTTGCAATGTGGAGATATTACTGTTTGTGCATTTACAATATTCATTGATTTTTGCCATTGAAAAACGTCCAGAAATGTTTGAAGCTACTGACTGAATGAAAGGAGCTGGCATCTCACTCTCTTTGAATCTTCTTTATCATGCTAGGATTAGCAGGAAAAAGCAAAAAATTTCAGAATTGCACCGTGCAATGTGGAGATATTACTGTTTGTGCATTTACAATATTCATTGATTTTTGCCATTGAAAAACATGTTTTTCATAAACCAGAAATGTTTGAAGCTACTGACTGAATGAAAGGAGCTGGCATCTCACTCTCTTTGAATCTTCTTTATCATGCTAGGATTAGCAGGAAAAAGCAAAAAATTTCAGAATTGCACCTTGCAATGTGGAGATATTACTGTTTGTGCATTTACAATATTCATTGATTTTTGCCATTGAAAAACATGTTTTTCATATACCAGAAATGTTTGAAGCTACTGACTGAATGAAAGGAGCTGGCATCTCACTCTCTTTGAATCTTCTTTATCATGCTAGGATTAACAGGAAAAAGCTAAAAATTTCAGAATTGCACCGTGCAATGTGGAGATATTACTGTTTGTGCATTTACAATATTCATTGATTTTTGCCATTGAAAAACATGTTTTTCATATACCAGAAATGTTTGAAGCTACTGACTGAATGAAAAGAGCTGGCATCTCACTCTCTTTGAATCTTCTTTATCATGCTAGGATTAGCAGGAAAAAGCTAAAAATTTCAGAATTGCACCTTGCAATGTGGAGATATTACTGTTTGTGCATTTACAATATTCATTGATTTTTGCCATTGAAAAACGTCCAGAAATGTTTGAAGCTACTGACTGAATGAAAGGAGCTGGCATCTCACTTTCTTTGAATCTTCTTTATCATGCTAGGATTAACAGGAAAAAGCAAAAAATTTCAGAATTGCACCTTGCAATGTGGAGATATTACTGTTTGTGCATTTACAATATTCATTGATTTTTGCCATTGAAAAACATGTTTTTCATATACCAGAAATGTTTGAAGCTACTGACTGAATGAAAGGAGCTGGCATCTCACTCTCTTTGAATCTTCTTTATCATGCTAGGATTAACAGGAAAAAGCTAAAAATTTCAGAATTGCACCGTGCAATGTGGAGATATTACTGTTTGTGCATTTACAATATTCATTGATTTTTGCCATTGAAAAACATGTTTTTCATATACCAGAAATGTTTGAAGCTACTGACTGAATGAAAGGAGCTGGCATCTCACTCTCTTTGAACCTTCTTTATCATGCTAGGATTAACAGGAAAAAGCTAAAAATTTCAGAATTGCACCGTGCAATGTGGAGATATTACTGTTTGTGCATTTACAATATTCATTGATTTTTGCCATTGAAAAACATGTTTTTCATATACCAGAAATGTTTGAAGCTACTGACTGAATGAAAGGAGCTGGCATCTCACTCTCTTTGAATCTTCTTTATCATGCTAGGATTAACAGGAAAAAGCAAAAAATTTCAGAATTGCACCGTGCAATGTGGAGATATTACTGTTTGTGCATTTACAATATTCATTGATTTTTGCCATTGAAAAACATGTTTTTCATATACCAGAAATGTTTGAAGCTACTGACTGAATGAAAGGAGCTGGCATCTCACTCTCTTTGAATCTTCTTTATCATGCTAGGATTAGCAGGAAAAAGCAAAAAATTTCAGAATTGCACCATGCAATGTGGAGATATTACTGTTTGTGCATTTACAATATTCATTGATTTTTGCCATTGAAAAACATGTTTTTCATATACCAGAAATGTTTGAAGCTACTGACTGAATGAAAGGAGCTGGCATCTCACTCTCTTTGAATCTTCTTTATCATGCTAGGATTAGCAGGAAAAATTAAAAAATTTCAGAATTGCACCGTGCAATGTGGAGATATTACTGTTTGTGCATTTACAATATTCATTGATTTTTGCCATTGAAAAACATGTTTTTCATATACCAGAAATGTTTGAAGCTACTGACTGAATGAAAGGAGCTGGCATCTCACTCTCTTTGAATCTTCTTTATCATGCTAGGATTAACAGGAAAAAGCTAAAAATTTCAGAATTGCACCTTGCAATGTGGAGATATTACTGTTTGTGCATTTACAATATTCATTGATTTTTGCCATTGAAAAACATGTTTTTCATATACCAGAAATGTTTGAAGCTACTGACTGAATGAAAGGAGCTGGCATCTCACTCTCTTTGAATCTTCTTTATCATGCTAGGATTAACAGGAAAAAGCAAAAAATTTCAGAATTGCACCTTGCAATGTGGAGATATTACTGTTTGTGCATTTACAATATTCATTGATTTTTGCCATTGAAAAACATGTTTTTCATATACCAGAAATGTTTGAAGCTACTGACTGAATGAAAGGAGCTGGCATCTCACTCTCTTTGAATCTTCTTTATCATGCTAGGATTAACAGGAAAAAGCTAAAAATTTCAGAATTGCACCTTGCAATGTGGAGATATTACTGTTTGTGCATTTACAATATTCATTGATTTTTGCCATTGAAAAACGTCCAGAAATGTTTGAAGCTACTGACTGAATGAAAGGAGCTGGCATCTCACTCTCTTTGAATCTTCTTTATCATGCTAGGATTAGCAGGAAAAAGCAAAAAATTTCAGAATTGCACCGTGCAATGTGGAGATATTACTGTTTGTGCATTTACAATATTCATTGATTTTTGCCATTGAAAAACATGTTTTTCATATACCAGAAATGTTTGAAGCTACTGACTGAATGAAAGGAGCTGGCATCTCACTCTCTTTGAATCTTCTTTATCATGCTAGGATTAGCAGGAAAAAGCAAAAAATTTCAGAATTGCACCTTGCAATGTGGAGATATTACTGTTTGTGCATTTACAATATTCATTGATTTTTGCCATTGAAAAACATGTTTTTCATATACCAGAAATATTTGAAGCTACTGACTGAATGAAAGGAGCTGGCATCTCACTCTCTTTGAATCTTCTTTATCATGCTAGGATTAACAGGAAAAAGCTAAAAATTTCAGAATTGCACCGTGCAATGTGGAGATATTACTGTTTGTGCATTTACAATATTCATTGATTTTTGCCATTGAAAAACATGTTTTTCATATACCAGAAATGTTTGAAGCTACTGACTGAATGAAAAGAGCTGGCATCTCACTCTCTTTGAATCTTCTTTATCATGCTAGGATTAGCAGGAAAAAGCTAAAAATTTCAGAATTGCACCTTGCAATGTGGAGATATTACTGTTTGTGCATTTACAATATTCATAGATTTTTGCCATTGAAAAACGTCCAGAAATGTTTGAAGCTACTGACTGAATGAAAGGAGCTGGCATCTCACTTTCTTTGAATCTTCTTTATCATGCTAGGATTAACAGGAAAAAGCAAAAAATTTCAGAATTGCACCTTGCAATGTGGAGATATTACTGTTTGTGCATTTACAATATTCATTGATTTTTGCCATTGAAAAACATGTTTTTCATATACCAGAAATGTTTGAAGCTACTGACTGAATGAAAGGAGCTGGCATCTCACTCTCTTTGAATCTTCTTTATCATGCTAGGATTAACAGGAAAAAGCTAAAAATTTCAGAATTGCACCGTGCAATGTGGAGATATTACTGTTTGTGCATTTACAATATTCATTGATTTTTGCCATTGAAAAACATGTTTTTCATATACCAGAAATGTTTGAAGCTACTGACTGAATGAAAGGAGCTGGCATCTCACTCTCTTTGAACCTTCTTTATCATGCTAGGATTAACAGGAAAAAGCTAAAAATTTCAGAATTGCACCGTGCAATGTGGAGATATTACTGTTTGTGCATTTACAATATTCATTGATTTTTGCCATTGAAAAACATGTTTTTCATATACCAGAAATGTTTGAAGCAACTGACTGAATGAAAGGAGCTGGCATCTCACTCTCTTTGAATCTTCTTTATCATGCTAGGATTAACAGGAAAAAGCAAAAAATTTCAGAATTGCACCGTGCAATGTGGAGATATTACTGTTTGTGCATTTACAATATTCATTGATTTTTGCCATTGAAAAACATGTTTTTCATATACCAGAAATGTTTGAAGCTACTGACTGAATGAAAGGAGCTGGCATCTCACTCTCTTTGAATCTTCTTTATCATGCTAGGATTAGCAGGAAAAAGCAAAAAATTTCAGAATTGCACCATGCAATGTGGAGATATTACTGTTTGTGCATTTACAATATTCATTGATTTTTGCCATTGAAAAACATGTTTTTCATATACCAGAAATGTTTGAAGCTACTGACTGAATGAAAGGAGCTGGCATCTCACTCTCTTTGAATCTTCTTTATCATGCTAGGATTAGCAGGAAAAAGCAAAAAATTTCAGAATTGCACCGTGCAATGTGGAGATATTACTGTTTGTGCATTTACAATATTCATTGATTTTTGCCATTGAAAAACATGTTTTTCATATACCAGAAATGTTTGAAGCTACTGACTGAATGAAAGGAGCTGGCATCTCACTCTCTTTGAATCTTCTTTATCATGCTAGGATTAACAGGAAAAAGCTAAAAATTTCAGAATTGCACCTTGCAATGTGGAGATATTACTGTTTGTGCATTTACAATATTCATTGATTTTTGCCATTGAAAAACATGTTTTTCATATACCAGAAATGTTTGAAGCTACTGACTGAATGAAAGGAGCTGGCATCTCACTCTCTTTGAATCTTCTTTATCATGCTAGGATTAGCAGGAAAAAGCAAAAAATTTCAGAATTGCACCGTGCAATGTGGAGATATTACTGTTTGTGCATTTACAATATTCATTGATTTTTGCCATTGAAAAACATGTTTTTCATATACCAGAAATGTTTGAAGCTACTGACTGAATGAAAGGAGCTGGCATCTCACTCTCTTTGAATCTTCTTTATCATGCTAGGATTAGCAGGAAAAAGCAAAAAATTTCAGAATTGCACCGTGCAATGTGGAGATATTACTGTTTGTGCATTTACAATATTCATTGATTTTTGCCATTGAAAAACATGTTTTTCATATACCAGAAATGTTTGAAGCTACTGACTGAATGAAAGGAGCTGGCATCTCACTCTCTTTGAATCTTCTTTATCATGCTAGGATTAGCAGGAAAAAGCAAAAAATTTCAGAATTGCACCTTGCAATGTGGAGATATTACTGTTTGTGCATTTACAATATTCATTGATTTTTGCCATTGAAAAACATGTTTTTCATATACCAGAAATGTTTGAAGCTACTGACTGAATGAAAGGAGCTGGCATCTCACTCTCTTTGAATCTTCTTTATCATGCTAGGATTAACAGGAAAAAGCTAAAAATTTCAGAATTGCACCTTGCAATGTGGAGATATTACTGTTTGTGCATTTACAATATTCATTGATTTTTGCCATTGAAAAACATGTTTTTCATATACCAGAAATGTTTGAAGCTACTGACTGAATGAAAGGAGCTGGCATCTCACTCTCTTTGAATCTTCTTTATCATGCTAGGATTAACAGGAAAAAGCTAAAAATTTCAGAATTGCACCGTGCAATGTGGAGATATTACTGTTTGTGCATTTACAATATTCATTGATTTTTGCCATTGAAAAACATGTTTTTCATATACCAGAAATGTTTGAAGCTACTGACTGAATGAAAGGAGCTGGCATCTCACTCTCTTTGAATCTTCTTTATCATGCTAGGATTAACAGGAAAAAGCTAAAAATTTCAGAATTGCACCGTGCAATGTGGAGATATTACTGTTTGTGCATTTACAATATTCATTGATTTTTGCCATTGAAAAACATGTTTTTCATATACCAGAAATGTTTGAAGCTACTGACTGAATGAAAGGAGCTGGCATCTCACTCTCTTTGAATCTTCTTTATCATGCTAGGATTAACAGGAAAAAGCTAAAAATTTCAGAATTGCACCGTGCAATGTGGAGATATTACTGTTTGTGCATTTACAATATTCATTGATTTTTGACATTGAAAAACATGTTTTTCATATACCAGAAATGTTTGAAGCTACTGACTGAATGAAAGGAGCTGGCATCTCACTCTCTTTGAATCTTCTTTATCATGCTAGGATTAACAGGAAAAAGCTAAAAATTTCAGAATTGCACCGTGCAATGTGTCGATATTACTGTTTGTGCATTTACAATATTCATTGATTTTTGCCATTGAAAAACATGTTTTTCATATACCAGAAATGTTTGAAGCTACTGACTGAATGAAAGGAGCTGGCATCTCACTCTCTTTGAATCTTCTTTATCATGCTAGGATTAGCAGGAAAAAGCAAAAAATTTCAGAATTGCACCTTGCAATGTGGAGATATTACTGTTTGTGCATTTACAATATTCATTGATTTTTGCCATTGAAAAACATGTTTTTCATATACCAGAAATGTTTGAAGCTACTGACTGAATGAAAGGAGCTGGCATCTCACTCTCTTTGAATCTTCTTTATCATGCTAGGATTAGCAGGAAAAAGCTAAAAATTTCAGAATTGCACCGTGCAATGTGGAGATATTACTGTTTGTGCATTTACAATATTCATTGATTTTTGCCATTGAAAAACGTCCAGAAATGTTTGAAGCTACTGACTGAATGAAAGGAGCTGGCATCTCACTCTCTTTGAATCTTCTTTATCATGCTAGGATTAACAGGAAAAAGCTAAAAATTTCAGAATTGCACCGTGCAATGTGGAGATATTACTGTTTGTGCATTTACAATATTCATTGATTTTTGCCATTGAAAAATATGTTTTTCATATACCAGAAATGTTTGAAGCTACTGACTGAATGAAAGGAGCTGGCATCTCACTCTCTTTGAATCTTCTTTATCATGCTAGGATTAGCAGGAAAAAGCAAAAAATTTCAGAATTGCACCTTGCAATGTGGAGATATTACTGTTTGTGCATTTACAATATTCATTGATTTTTGCCATTGAAAAACATGTTTTTCATATACCAGAAATGTTTGAAGCTACTGACTGAATGAAAGGAGCTGGCATCTCACTCTCTATGAATCTTCTTTATCATGCTAGGATTAGCAGGAAAAAGCTAAAAATTTCAGAATTGCACCGTGCAATGTGGAGATATTACTGTTTGTGCATTTACAATATTCATTGATTTTTGCCATTGAAAAACATGTTTTTCATATACCAGAAATGTTTGAAGCTACTGACTGAATGAAAGGAGCTGGCATCTCACTCTGTTTGAATCTTCTTTATCATGCTAGGATTAGCAGGAGAAAGCTAAAAATTTCAGAATTGCACCGTGCAATGTGGAGATATTACTGTTTGTGCATTTACAATATTCATTGATTTTTGCCATTGAAAAACATGTTTTTCATATACCAGAAATGTTTGAAGCTACTGACTGAATGAAAGGAGCTGGCATCTCACTCTCTTTGAATCTTCTTTATCATGCTAGGATTAGCAGGAAAAAGCTAAAAATTTCAGAATTGCACCTTGCAATGTGGAGATATTACTGTTTGTGCATTTACAATATTCATTGATTTTTGCCATTGAAAAACATGTTTTTCATATACCAGAAATGTTTGAAGCTACTGACTGAATGAAAGGAGCTGGCATCTCACTCTCTTTGAATCTTCTTTATCATGCTAGGATTAGCAGGAAAAAGCTAAAAATTTCAGAATTGCACCTTGCAATGTGGAGATATTACTGTTTGTGCATTTACAATATTCATTGATTTTTGCCATTGAAAAACGTCCAGAAATGTTTGAAGCTACTGACTGAATGAAAGGAGCTGGCATCTCACTCTCTTTGAATCTTCTTTATCATGCTAGGATTAGCAGGAAAAAGCTAAAAATTTCAGAATTGCACCGTGCAATGTGGAGATATTACTGTTTGTGCATTTACAATATTCATTGATTTTTGCCATTGAAAAACGTCCAGAAATGTTTGAAGCTACTGACTGAATGAAAGGAGCTGGCATCTCACTCTCTTTGAATCTTCTTTATCATGCTAGGATTAGCAGGAAAAAGCAAAAAATTTCAGAATTGCACCGTGCAATGTGGAGATATTACTGTTTGTGCATTTACAATATTCATTGATTTTTGCCATTGAAAAACATGTTTTTCATATACCAGAAATGTTTGAAGCTACTGACTGAATGAAAGGAGCTGGCATCTCACTCTCTTTGAATCTTCTTTATCATGCTAGGATTAGCAGGAAAAAGCAAAAAATTTCAGAATTGCACCGTGCAATGTGGAGATATTACTGTTTGTGCATTTACAATATTCATTGATTTTTGCCATTGAAAAACATGTTTTTCATATACCAGAAATGTTTGAAGCTACTGACTGAATGAAAGGAGCTGGCATCTCACTCTCTTTGAATCTTCTTTATCATGCTAGGATTAACAGGAAAAAGCTAAAAATTTCAGAATTGCACCTTGCAATGTGGAGATATTACTGTTTGTGCATTTACAATATTCATTGATTTTTGCCATTGAAAAACGTCCAGAAATGTTTGAAGCTACTGACTGAATAAAAGGAGCTGGCATCTCACTCTCTTTGAATCTTCTTTATCATGCTAGGATTAACAGGAAAAAGCAAAAAATTTCAGAATTGCACCTTGCAATGTGGAGATATTACTGTTTGTGCATTTACAATATTCATTGATTTTTGCCATTGAAAAACATGTTTTTCATATACCAGAAATGTTTGAAGCTACTGACTGAATGAAAGGAGCTGGCATCTCACTATCTTTGAATCTTCTTTATCATGCTAGGATTAACAGGAAAAAGCAAAAAATTTCAGAATTGCACCGTGCAATGTGGAGATATTACTGTTTGTGCATTTACAATATTCATTGATTTTTGCCATTGAAAAACGTCCAGAAATGTTTGAAGCTACTGACTGAATGAAAGGAGCTGGCATCTCACTCTCTTTGAATCTTCTTTATCATGCTAGGATTAGCAGGAAAAAGCTAAAAATTTCAGAATTGCACCGTGCAATGTGGAGATATTACTGTTTGTGCATTTACAATATTCATTGATTTTTGCCATTGAAAAACGTCCAGAAATGTTTGAAGCTACTGACTGAATGAAAGGAGCTGGCATCTCACTCTCTTTGAATCTTCTTTATCATGCTAGGATTAGCAGGAAAAAGCAAAAAATTTCAGAATTGCACCGTGCAATGTGGAGATATTACTGTTTGTGCATTTACAATATTCATTGATTTTTGCCATTGAAAAACATGTTTTTCATATACCAGAAATGTTTGAAGCTACTGACTGAATGAAAGGAGCTGGCATCTCACTCTCTTTGAATCTTCTTTATCATGCTAGGATTAGCAGGAAAAAGCAAAAAATTTCAGAATTGCACCGTGCAATGTGGAGATATTACTGTTTGTGCATTTACAATATTCATTGATTTTTGCCATTGAAAAACATGTTTTTCATATACCAGAAATGTTTGAAGCTACTGACTGAATGAAAGGAGCTGGCATCTCACTCTCTTTGAATCTTCTTTATCATGCTAGGATTAACAGGAAAAAGCTAAAAATTTCAGAATTGCACCTTGCAATGTGGAGATATTACTGTTTGTGCATTTACAATATTCATTGATTTTTGCCATTGAAAAACGTCCAGAAATGTTTGAAGCTACTGACTGAATGAAAGGAGCTGGCATCTCACTCTCTTTGAATCTTCTTTATCATGCTAGGATTAGCAGGAAAAAGCAAAAAATTTCAGAATTGCACCGTGCAATGTGGAGATATTACTGTTTGTGCATTTACAATATTCATTGATTTTTGCCATTGAAAAACATGTTTTTCATATACCAGAAATGTTTGAAGCTACTGACTGAATGAAAGGAGCTGGCATCTCACTCTCTTTGAATCTTCTTTATCATGCTAGGATTAACAGGAAAAAGCTAAAAATTTCAGAATTGCACCGTGCAATGTGGAGATATTACTGTTTGTGCATTTACAATATTCATTGATTTTTGCCATTGAAAAACATGTTTTTCATATACCAGAAATGTTTGAAGCTACTGACTGAATGAAAGGAGCTGGCATCTCACTCTCTTTGAATCTTCTTTATCATGCTAGGATTAACAGGAAAAAGCTAAAAATTTCAGAATTGCACCGTGCAATGTGGAGATATTACTGTTTGTGCATTTACAATATTCATTGATTTTTGCCATTGAAAAACGTCCAGAAATGTTTGAAGCTACTGACTGAATGAAAGGAGCTGGCATCTCACTCTCTTTGAATCTTCTTTATCATGCTAGGATTAACAGGAAAAAGCTAAAAATTTCAGAATTGCACCTTGCAATGTGGAGATATTACTGTTTGTGCATTTACAATATTCATTGATTTTTGCCATTGAAAAACATGTTTTTCATATACCAGAAATGTTTGAAGCTACTGACTGAATGAAAGGAGCTGGCATCTCACTCTCTTTGAATCTTCTTTATCATGCTAGGATTAACAGGAAAAAGCTAAAAATTTCAGAATTGCACCTTGCAATGTGGAGATATTACTGTTTGTGCATTTACAATATTCATTGATTTTTGCCATTGAAAAACATGTTTTTCATATACCAGAAATGTTTGAAGCTACTGACTGAATGAAAGGAGCTGGCATCTCACTCTCTTTGAATCTTCTTTATCATGCTAGGATTAACAGGAAAAAGCTAAAAATTTCAGAATTGCACCTTGCAATGTGGAGATATTACTGTTTGTGCATTTACAATATTCATTGATTTTTGCCATTGAAAAACATGTTTTTCATATACCAGAAATGTTTGAAGCTACTGACTGAATGAAAGGAGCTGGCATCTCACTCTCTTTGAATCTTCTTTATCATGCTAGGATTAACAGGAAAAAGCTAAAAATTTCAGAATTGCACCGTGCAATGTGGAGATATTACTGTTTGTGCATTTACAATATTCATTGATTTTTGCCATTGAAAAACGTCCAGAAATGTTTGAAGCTACTGACTGAATGAAAGGAGCTGGCATCTCACTCTCTTTGAATCTTCTTTATCATGCTAGGATTAGCAGGAAAAAGCAAAAAATTTCAGAATTGCACCTTGCAATGTGGAGATATTACTGTTTGTGCATTTACAATATTCATTGATTTTTGCCATTGAAAAACGTCCAGAAATGTTTGAAGCTACTGACTGAATGAAAGGAGCTGGCATCTCACTCTCTTTGAATCTTCTTTATCATGCTAGGATTAGCAGGAAAAAGCTAAAAATTTCAGAATTGCACCGTGCAATGTGGAGATATTACTGTTTGTGCATTTACAATATTCATTGATTTTTGCCATTGAAAAACGTCCAGAAATGTTTGAAGCTACTGACTGAATGAAAGGAGCTGGCATCTCACTCTCTTTGAATCTTCTTTATCATGCTAGGATTAACAGGAAAAAGCTAAAAATTTCAGAATTGCACCGTGCAATGTGGAGATATTACTGTTTGTGCATTTACAATATTCATTGATTTTTGCCATTGAAAAACATGTTTTTCATATACCAGAAATGTTTGAAGCTACTGACTGAATGAAAGGAGCTGGCATCTCACTCTCTTTGAATCTTCTTTATCATGCTAGGATTAACAGGAAAAAGCTAAAAATTTCAGAATTGCACCGTGCAATGTGGAGATATTACTGTTTGTGCATTTACAATATTCATTGATTTTTGCCATTGAAAAACGTCCAGAAATGTTTGAAGCTACTGACTGAATGAAAGGAGCTGGCATCTCACTCTCTTTGAATCTTCTTTATCATGCTAGGATTAACAGGAAAAAGCTAAAAATTTCAGAATTGCACCGTGCAATGTGGAGATATTACTGTTTGTGCATTTACAATATTCATTGATTTTTGCCATTGAAAAACATGTTTTTCATATACCAGAAATGTTTGAAGCTACTGACTGAATGAAAGGAGCTGGCATCTCACTCTCTTTGAATCTTCTTTATCATGCTAGGATTAGCAGGAAAAAGCAAAAAATTTCAGAATTGCACCTTGCAATGTGGAGATATTACTGTTTGTGCATTTACAATATTCATTGATTTTTGCCATTGAAAAACATGTTTTTCATATACCAGAAATGTTTGAAGCTACTGACTGAATGAAAGGAGCTGGCATCTCACTCTCTTTGAATCTTCTTTATCATGCTAGGATTAACAGGAAAAAGCTAAAAATTTCAGAATTGCACCGTGCAATGTGGAGATATTACTGTTTGTGCATTTACAATATTCATTGATTTTTGCCATTGAAAAACATGTTTTTCATATACCAGAAATGTTTGAAGCTACTGACTGAATGAAAGGAGCTGGCATCTCACTCTCTTTGAATCTTCTTTATCATGCTAGGATTAACAGGAAAAAGCAAAAAATTTCAGAATTGCACCGTGCAATGTGGAGATATTACTGTTTGTGCATTTACAATATTCATTGATTTTTGCCATTGAAAAACGTCCAGAAATGTTTGAAGCTACTGACTGAATGAAAGGAGCTGGCATCTCACTCTCTTTGAATCTTCTTTATCATGCTAGGATTAGCAGGAAAAAGCTAAAAATTTCAGAATTGCACCGTGCAATGTGGAGATATTACTGTTTGTGCATTTACAATATTCATTGATTTTTGCCATTGAAAAACATGTTTTTCATATACCAGAAATGTTTGAAACTACTGACTGAATGAAAGGAGCTGGCATCTCACTCTCTTTGAATCTTCTTTATCATGCTAGGATTAACAGGAAAAAGCTAAAAATTTCAGAATTGCACCGTGCAATGTGGAGATATTACTGTTTGTGCATTTACAATATTCATTGATTTTTGCCATTGAAAAACATGTTTTTCATATACCAGAAATGTTTGAAGCTACTGACTGAATGAAAGGAGCTGGCATCTCACTCTCTTTGAATCTTCTTTATCATGCTAGGATTAGCAGGAAAAAGCTAAAAATTTCAGAATTGCACCTTGCAATGTGGAGATATTACTGTTTGTGCATTTACAATATTCATTGATTTTTGCCATTGAAAAACATGTTTTTCATATACCAGAAATGTTTGAAGCTACTGACTGAATGAAAGGAGCTGGCATCTCACTCTCTTTGAATCTTCTTTATCATGCTAGGATTAACAGGAAAAAGCTAAAAATTTCAGAATTGCACCGTGCAATGTGGAGATATTACTGTTTGTGCATTTACAATATTCATTGATTTTTGCCATTGAAAAACGTCCAGAAATGTTTGAAGCTACTGACTGAATGAAAGGAGCTGGCATCTCACTCTCTTTGAATCTTCTTTATCATGCTAGGATTAGCAGGAAAAAGCAAAAAATTTCAGAATTGCACCTTGCAATGTGGAGATATTACTGTTTGTGCATTTACAATATTCATTGATTTATGCCATTGAAAAACGTCCAGAAATGTTTGAAGCAACTGACTGAATGAAAGGAGCTGGCATCTCACTCTCTTTGAATCTTCTTTATCATGCTAGGATTAGCAGGAAAAAGCAAAAAATTTCAGAATTGCACCGTGCAATGTGGAGATATTACTGTTTGTGCATTTACAATATTCATTGATTTTTGCCATTGAAAAACGTCCAGAAATGTTTGAAGCTACTGACTGAATGAAAGGAGCTGGCATCTCACTCTCTTTGAATCTTCTTTATCATGCTAGGATTAACAGGAAAAAGCTAAAAATTTCAGAATTGCACCGTGCAATGTGGAGATATTACTGTTTGTGCATTTACAATATTCATTGATTTTTGCCATTGAAAAACATGTTTTTCATATACCAGAAATGTTTGAAGCTACTGACTGAATGAAAGGAGCTGGCATCTCACTCTCTTTGAATCTTCTTTATCATGCTAGGATTAACAGGAAAAAGCTAAAAATTTCAGAATTGCACCGTGCAATGTGGAGATATTACTGTTTGTGCATTTACAATATTCATTGATTTTTGCCATTGAAAAACATGTTTTTCATATACCAGAAATGTTTGAAGCTACTGACTGAATGAAAGGAGCTGGCATCTCACTCTCTTTGAATCTTCTTTATCATGCTAGGATTAACAGGAAAAAGCAAAAAATTTCAGAATTGCACCGTGCAATGTGGAGATATTACTGTTTGTGCATTTACAATATTCATTGATTTTTGCCATTGAAAAACGTCCAGAAATGTTTGAAGCTACTGACTGAATGAAAGGAGCTGGCATCTCACTCTCTTTGAATCTTCTTTATCATGCTAGGATTAACAGGAAAAAGCTAAAAATTTCAGAATTGCACCTTGCAATGTGGAGATATTACTGTTTGTGCATTTACAATATTCATTGATTTTTGCCATTGAAAAACATGTTTTTCATATACCAGAAATGTTTGAAGCTACTGACTGAATGAAAGGAGCTGGCATCTCACTCTCTTTGAATCTTCTTTATCATGCTAGGATTAGCAGGAAAAAGCTAAAAATTTCAGAATTGCACCTTGCAATGTGGAGATATTACTGTTTGTGCATTTACAATATTCATTGATTTTTGCCATTGAAAAACATGTTTTTCATATACCAGAAATGTTTGAAGCTACTGACTGAATGAAAGGAGCTGGCATCTCACTCTCTTTGAATCTTCTTTATCATGCTAGGATTAGCAGGAAAAAGCAAAAAATTTCAGAATTGCACCTTGCAATGTGGAGATATTACTGTTTGTGCATTTACAATATTCATTGATTTTTGCCATTGAAAAACGTCCAGAATGTTTGAAGCTACTGACTGAATGAAAGGAGCTGGCATCTCACTCTCTTTGAATCTTCTTTATCATGCTAGGATTAGCAGGAAAAAGCAAAAAATTTCAGAATTGCACCGTGCAATGTGGAGATATTACTGTTTGTGCATTTACAATATTCATTGATTTTTGCCATTGAAAAACATGTTTTTCATATACCAGAAATGTTTGAAGCTACTGACTGAATGAAAGGAGCTGGCATCTCACTCTCTTTGAATCTTCTTTATCATGCTAGGATTAGCAGGAAAAAGCAAAAAATTTCAGAATTGCACCTTGCAATGTGGAGATATTACTGTTTGTGCATTTACAATATTCATTGATTTTTGCCATTGAAAAACATGTTTTTCATATACCAGAAATGTTTGAAGCTACTGACTGAATGAAAGGAGCTGGCATCTCACTCTCTTTGAATCTTCTTTATCATGCTAGGATTAGCAGGAAAAAGCTAAAAATTTCAGAATTGCACCGTGCAATGTGGAGATATTACTGTTTGTGCATTTACAATATTCATTGATTTTTGCCATTGAAAAACATGTTTTTCATATACCAGAAATGTTTGAAGCTACTGACTGAATGAAAGGAGCTGGCATCTCACTCTCTTTGAATCTTCTTTATCATGCTAGGATTAACAGGAAAAAGCAAAAAATTTCAGAATTGCACCGTGCAATGTGGAGATATTACTGTTTGTGCATTTACAATATTCATTGATTTTTGCCATTGAAAAACATGTTTTTCATATACCAGAAATGTTTGAAGCTACTGACTGAATGAAAGGAGCTGGCATCTCACTCTCTTTGAATCTTCTTTATCATGCTAGGATTAACAGGAAAAAGCTAAAAATTTCAGAATTGCACCTTGCAATGTGGAGATATTACTGTTTGTGCATTTACAATATTCATTGATTTTTGCCATTGAAAAACATGTTTTTCATATACCAGAAATGTTTGAAGCTACTGACTGAATGAAAGGAGCTGGCATCTCACTCTCTTTGAATCTTCTTTATCATGCTAGGATTAGCAGGAAAAAGCAAAAAATTTCAGAATTGCACCTTGCAATGTGGAGATATTACTGTTTGTGCATTTACAATATTCATTGATTTTTGCCATTGAAAAACGTCCAGAAATGTTTGAAGCTACTGACTGAATGAAAGGAGCTGGCATCTCACTCTCTTTGAATCTTCTTTATCATGCTAGGATTAGCAGGAAAAAGCAAAAAATTTCAGAATTGCACCGTGCAATGTGGAGATATTACTGTTTGTGCATTTACAATATTCATTGATTTTTGCCATTGAAAATCATGTTTTTCATATACCAGAAATGTTTGAAGCTACTGACTGAATGAAAGGAGCTGGCATCTCACTCTCTTTGAATCTTCTTTATCATGCTAGGATTAGCAGGAAAAAGCAAAAAATTTCAGAATTGCACCTTGCAATGTGGAGATATTACTGTTTGTGCATTTACAATATTCATTGATTTTTGCCATTGAAAAACATGTTTTTCATATACCAGAAATGTTTGAAGCTACTGACTGAATGAAAGGAGCTGGCATCTCACTCTCTTTGAATCTTCTTTATCATGCTAGGATTAACAGGAAAAAGCTAAAAATTTCAGAATTGCACCTTGCAATGTGGAGATATTACTGTTTGTGCATTTACAATATTCATTGATTTTTGCCATTGAAAAACGTCCAGAAATGTTTGAAGCTACTGACTGAATGAAAGGAGCTGGCATCTCACTCTCTTTGAATCTTCTTTATCATGCTAGGATTAACAGGAAAAAGCAAAAAATTTCAGAATTGCACCATGCAATGTGGAGATATTACTGTTTGTGCATTTACAATATTCATTGATTTTTGCCATTGAAAAACATGTTTTTCATATACCAGAAATGTTTGAAGCTACTGACTGAATGAAAGGAGCTGGCATCTCACTCTCTTTGAATCTTCTTTATCATGCTAGGATTAACAGGAAAAAGCTAAAAATTTCAGAATTGCACCGTGCAATGTGGAGATATTACTGTTTGTGCATTTACAATATTCATTGATTTTTGCCATTGAAAAACGTCCAGAAATGTTTGAAGCTACTGACTGAATGAAAGGAGCTGGCATCTCACTCTCTTTGAATCTTCTTTATCATGCTAGGATTAACAGGAAAAAGCTAAAAATTTCAGAATTGCACCTTGCAATGTGGAGATATTACTGTTTGTGCATTTACAATATTCATTGATTTTTGCCATTGAAAAACATGTTTTTCATATACCAGAAATGTTTGAAGCTACTGACTGAATGAAAGGAGCTGGCATCTCACTCTCTTTGAATCTTCTTTATCATGCTAGGATTAACAGGAAAAAGCTAAAAATTTCAGAATTGCACCTTGCAATGTGGAGATATTACTGTTTGTGCATTTACAATATTCATTGATTTTTGCCATTGAAAAACATGTTTTTCATATACCAGAAATGTTTGAAGCTACTGACTGAATGAAAGGAGCTGGCATCTCACTCTCTTTGAATCTTCTTTATCATGCTAGGATTAACAGGAAAAAGCTAAAAATTTCAGAATTGCACCTTGCAATGTGGAGATATTACTGTTTGTGCATTTACAATATTCATTGATTTTTGCCATTGAAAAACATGTTTTTCATATACCAGAAATGTTTGAAGCTACTGACTGAATGAAAGGAGCTGGCATCTCACTCTCTTTGAATCTTCTTTATCATGCTAGGATTAACAGGAAAAAGCTAAAAATTTCAGAATTGCACCGTGCGATGTGGAGATATTACTGTTTGTGCATTTACAATATTCATTGATTTTTGCCATTGAAAAACGTCCAGAAATGTTTGAAGCTACTGACTGAATGAAAGGAGCTGGCATCTCACTCTCTTTGAATCTTCTTTATCATGCTAGGATTAGCAGGAAAAAGCAAAAAATTTCAGAATTGCACCTTGCAATGTGGAGATATTACTGTTTGTGCATTTACAATATTCATTGATTTTTGCCATTGAAAAACGTCCAGAAATGTTTGAAGCTACTGACTGAATGAAAGGAGCTGGCATCTCACTCTCTTTGAATCTTCTTTATCATGCTAGGATTAGCAGGAAAAAGCAAAAAATTTCAGAATTGCACCGTGCAATGTGGAGATATTACTGTTTGTGCATTTACAATATTCATTGATTTTTGCCATTGAAAAACGTCCAGAAATGTTTGAAGCTACTGACTGAATGAAAGGAGCTGGCATCTCACTCTCTTTGAATCTTCTTTATCATGCTAGGATTAACAGGAAAAAGCTAAAAATTTCAGCTAAAAATTTCAGAATTGCACCGTGCAATGTGGAGATATTACTGTTTGTGCATTTACAATATTCATTGATTTTTGCCATTGAAAAACATGTTTTTCATATACCAGAAATGTTTGAAGCTACTGACTGAATGAAAGGAGCTGGCATCTCACTCTCTTTGAATCTTCTTTATAATGCTAGGATTAACAGGAAAAAGCTAAAAATTTCAGAATTGCACCGTGCAATGTGGAGATATTACTGTTTGTGCATTTACAATATTCATTGATTTTTGCCATTGAAAAACATGTTTTTCATATACCAGAAATGTTTGAAGCTACTGACTGAATGAAAGGAGCTGGCATCTCACTCTCTTTGAATCTTCTTTATCATGCTAGGATTAGCAGGAAAAAGCAAAAAATTTCAGAATTGCACCGTGCAATGTGGAGATATTACTGTTTGTGCATTTACAATATTCATTGATTTTTGCCATTGAAAAACGTCCAGAAATGTTTGAAGCTACTGACTGAATGAAAGGAGCTGGCATCTCACTCTCTTTGAATCTTCTTTATCATGCTAGGATTAGCAGGAAAAAGCTAAAAATTTCAGAATTGCACCGTGCAATGTGGAGATATTACTGTTTGTGCATTTACAATATTCATTGATTTTTGCCATTGAAAAACATGTTTTTCATATACCAGAAATGTTTGAAGCTACTGACTGAATGAAAGGAGCTGGCATCTCACTCTCTTTGAATCTTCTTTATCATGCTAGGATTAGCAGGAAAAAGCTAAAAATTTCAGAATTGCACCGTGCAATGTGGAGATATTACTGTTTGTGCATTTACAATATTCATTGATTTTTGCCATTGAAAAACATGTTTTTCATATACCAGAAATGTTTGAAGCTACTGACTGAATGAAAGGAGCTGGCATCTCACTCTCTTTGAATCTTCTTTATCATGCTAGGATTAACAGGAAAAAGCTAAAAATTTCAGAATTGCACCGTGCAATGTGGAGATATTACTGTTTGTGCATTTACAATATTCATTGATTTTTGCCATTGAAAAACATGTTTTTCATATACCAGAAATGTTTGAAGCTACTGACTGAATGAAAGGAGCTGGCATCTCACTCTCTTTGAATCTTCTTTATCATGCTAGGATTAACAGGAAAAAGCAAAAAATTTCAGAATTGCACCGTGCAATGTGGAGATATTACTGTTTGTGCATTTACAATATTCATTGATTTTTGCCATTGAAAAACATGTTTTTCATATACCAGAAATGTTTGAAGCTACTGACTGAATGAAAGGAGCTGGCATCTCACTCTCTTTGAATCTTCTTTATCATGCTAGGATTAGCAGGAAAAAGCAAAAAATTTCAGAATTGCACCGTGCAATGTGGAGATATTACTGTTTGTGCATTTACAATATTCATTGATTTTTGCCATTGAAAAACGTTTCACCAGAAATGTTTGAAGCTACTGACTGAATGAAAGGAGCTGGCATCTCACTCTCTTTGAATCTTCTTTATCATGCTAGGATTAACAGGAAAAAGCAAAAAATTTCAGAATTGCACCTTGCAATGTGGAGATATTACTGTTTGTGCATTTACAATATTCATTGATTTTTGCCATTGAAAAACATGTTTTTCATATACCAGAAATGTTTGAAGCTACTGACTGAATGAAAGGAGCTGGCATCTCACTCTCTTTGAATCTTCTTTATCATGCTAGGATTAGCAGGAAAAAGCTAAAAAATTTCAGAATTGCACCTTGCAATGTGGAGATATTACTGTTTGTGCATTTACAATATTCATTGATTTTTGCCATTGAAAAACATGTTTTTCATATACCAGAAATGTTTGAAGCTACTGACTGAATGAAAGGAGCTGGCATCTCACTCTCTTTGAATCTTCTTTATCATGCTAGGATTAACAGGAAAAAGCTAAAAATTTCAGAATTGCACCGTGCAATGTGGAGATATTACTGTTTGTGCATTTACAATATTCATTGATTTTTGCCATTGAAAAACATGTTTTTCATATACCAGAAATGTTTGAAGCTACTGACTGAATGAAAGGAGCTGGCATCTCACTCTCTTTGAATCTTCTTTATCATGCTAGGATTAGCAGGAAAAAGCTAAAAAATTTCAGAATTGCACCTTGCAATGTGGAGATATTACTGTTTGTGCATTTACAATATTCATTGATTTTTGCCATTGAAAAACGTTTTTCATATACCAGAAATGTTTGAAGCTACTGACTGAATGAAAGGAGCTGGCATCTCACTCTCTTTGAATCTTCTTTATCATGCTAGGATTAACAGGAAAAAGCAAAAAATTTCAGAATTGCACCTTGCAATGTGGAGATATTACTGTTTGTGCATTTACAATATTCATTGATTTTTGCCATTGAAAAACATGTTTTTCATATACCAGAAATGTTTGAAGCTACTGACTGAATGAAAGGAGCTGGCATCTCACTCTCTTTGAATCTTCTTTATCATGCTAGGATTAGCAGGAAAAAGCTAAAAATTTCAGAATTGCACCTTGCAATGTGGAGATATTACTGTTTGTGCATTTACAATATTCATTGATTTTTGCCATTGAAAAACATGTTTTTCATATACCAGAAATGTTTGAAGCTACTGACTGAATGAAAGGAGCTGGCATCTCACTCTCTTTGAATCTTCTTTATCATGCTAGGATTAGCAGGGAAAAAGCAAAAAATTTCAGAATTGCACCGTGCAATGTGGAGATATTACTGTTTGTGCATTTACAATATTCATTGATTTTTGCCATTGAAAAACATGTTTTTCATATACCAGAAATGTTTGAAGCTACTGACTGAATGAAAGGAGCTGGCATCTCACTCTCTTTGAATCTTCTTTATCATGCTAGGATTAGCAGGAAAAAGCTAAAAATTTCAGAATTGCACCTTGCAATGTGGAGATATTACTGTTTGTGCATTTACAATATTCATTGATTTTTGCCATTGAAAAACGTCCAGAAATGTTTGAAGCTACTGACTGAATGAAAGGAGCTGGCATCTCACTCTCTTTGAATCTTCTTTATCATGCTAGGATTAGCAGGAAAAAGCAAAAAATTTCAGAATTGCACCGTGCAATGTGGAGATATTACTGTTTGTGCATTTACAATATTCATTGATTTTTGCCATTGAAAAACATGTTTTTCATATACCAGAAATGTTTGAAGCTACTGACTGAATGAAAGGAGCTGGCATCTCACTCTCTTTGAATCTTCTTTATCATGCTAGGATTAGCAGGAAAAAGCTAAAAATTTCAGAATTGCACCTTGCAATGTGGAGATATTACTGTTTGTGCATTTACAATATTCATTGATTTTTGCCATTGAAAAACATGTTTTTCATATACCAGAAATGTTTGAAGCTACTGACTGAATGAAAGGAGCTGGCATCTCACTCTCTTTGAATCTTCTTTATCATGCTAGGATTAGCAGGAAAAAGCTAAAAATTTCAGAATTGCACCTTGCAATGTGGAGATATTACTGTTTGTGCATTTACAATATTCATTGATTTTTGCCATTGAAAAACATGTTTTTCATATACCAGAAATGTTTGAAGCTACTGACTGAATGAAAGGAGCTGGCATCTCACTCTCTTTGAATCTTCTTTATCATGCTAGGATTAGCAGGAAAAAGCTAAAAATTTCAGAATTGCACCTTGCAATGTGGAGATATTACTGTTTGTGCATTTACAATATTCATTGATTTTTGCCATTGAAAAACATGTTTTTCATATACCAGAAATGTTAGAAGCTACTGACTGAATGAAAGGAGCTGGCATCTCACTCTCTTTGAATCTTCTTTATCATGCTAGGATTAGCAGGAAAAAGCAAAAAATTTCAGAATTGCACCTTGCAATGTGGAGATATTACTGTTTGTGCATTTACAATATTCATTGATTTTTGCCATTGAAAAACGTCCAGAAATGTTTGAAGCTACTGACTGAATGAAAGGAGCTGGCATCTCACTCTCTTTGAATCTTCTTTATCATGCTAGGATTAACAGGAAAAAGCAAAAAATTTCAGAATTGCACCGTGCAATGTGGAGATATTACTGTTTGTGCATTTACAATATTCATTGATTTTTGCCATTGAAAAACATGTTTTCATATACCAGAAATGTTTGAAGCTACTGACTGAATGAAAGGAGCTGGCATCTCACTCTCTTTGAATCTTCTTTATCATGCTAGGATTAGACAGGAAAAAGCAAAAAATTTCAGAATTGCACCGTGCAATGTGGAGATATTACTGTTTGTGCATTTACAATATTCATTGATTTTTGCCATTAAAAAACATGTTTTTCATATACCAGAAATGTTTGAAGCTACTGACTGAATGAAAGGAGCTGGCATCTCACTCTCTTTGAATCTTCTTTATCATGCTAGGATTAGCAGGAAAAAGCAAAAAATTTCAGAATTGCACCTTGCAATGTGGAGATATTACTGTTTGTGCATTTACAATATTCATTGATTTTTGCCATTGAAAAACATGTTTTTCATATACCAGAAATGTTTGAAGCTACTGACTGAATGAAAGGAGCTGGCATCTCACTCTCTTTGAATCTTCTTTATCATGCTAGGATTAACAGGAAAAAGCTAAAAATTTCAGAATTGCACCTTGCAATGTGGAGATATTACTGTTTGTGCATTTACAATATTCATTGATTTTTGCCATTGAAAAACATGTTTTTCATATACCAGAAATGTTTGAAGCTACTGACTGAATGAAAGGAGCTGGCATCTCACTCTCTTTGAATCTTCTTTATCATGCTAGGATTAGCAGGAAAAAGCTAAAAATTTCAGAATTGCACCTTGCAATGTGGAGATATTACTGTTTGTGCATTTACAATATTCATTGATTTTTGCCATTGAAAAACATGTTTTTCATATACCAGAAATGTTTGAAGCTACTGACTGAATGAAAGGAGCTGGCATCTCACTCTCTTTGAATCTTCTTTATCATGCTAGGATTAGCAGGAAAAAGCAAAAAATTTCAGAATTGCACCGTGCAATGTGGAGATATTACTGTTTGTGCATTTACAATATTCATTGATTTTTGCCATTGAAAAACAACATTTTTTTCAATACCAGAAATGTTTGAAGCTACTGACTGAATGAAAGGAGCTGGCATCTCACTCTCTTTGAATCTTCTTTATCATGCTAGGATTAACAGGAAAAAGCTAAAAATTTCAGAATTGCACCGTGCAATGTGGAGATATTACTGTTTGTGCATTTACAATATTCATTGATTTTTGCCATTGAAAAACATGTTTTTCATATACCAGAAATGTTTGAAGCTACTGACTGAATGAAAGGAGCTGGCATCTCACTCTCTTTGAATCTTCTTTATCATGCTAGGATTAGCAGGAAAAAGCAAAAAATTTCAGAATTGCACCGTGCAATGTGGAGATATTACTGTTTGTGCATTTACAATATTCATTGATTTTTGCCATTGAAAAACATGTTTTTCATATACCAGAAATGTTTGAAGCTACTGACTGAATGAAAGGAGCTGGCATCTCACTCTCTTTGAATCTTCTTTATCATGCTAGGATTAGCAGGAAAAAGCTAAAAATTTCAGAATTGCACCGTGCAATGTGGAGATATTACTGTTTGTGCATTTACAATATTGATTGATTTTTGCCATTGAAAAACATGTTTTTCATATACCAGAAATGTTTGAAGCTACTGACTGAATGAAAGGAGCTGGCATCTCACTCTCTTTGAATCTTCTTTATCATGCTAGGATTAACAGGAAAAAGCTAAAAATTTCAGAATTGCACCGTGCAATGTGGAGATATTACTGTTTGTGCATTTACAATATTCATTGATTTTTGCCATTGAAAAACGTCCCAGAAATGTTTGAAGCTACTGACTGAATGAAAGGAGCTGGCATCTCACTCTCTTTGAATCTTCTTTATCATGCTAGGATTAGCAGGAAAAAGCAAAAAATTTCAGATTTGCACCTTGCAATGTGGAGATATTACTGTTTGTGCATTTACAATATTCATTGATTTTTGCCATTGAAAAACATGTTTTTCATATACCAGAAATGTTTGAAGCTACTGACTGAATGAAAGGAGCTGGCATCTCACTCTCTTTGAATCTTCTTTATCATGCTAGGATTAGCAGGAAAAAGCAAAAAATTTCAGAATTGCACCGTGCAATGTGGAGATATTACTGTTTGTGCATTTACAATATTCATTGATTTTTGCCATTGAAAAACATGTTTTTCATATACCAGAAATGTTTGAAGCTACTGACTGAATGAAAGGAGCTGGCATCTCACTCTCTTTGAATCTTCTTTATCATGCTAGGATTAGCAGGAAAAAGCAAAAAATTTCAGAATTGCACCGTGCAATGTGGAGATATTACTGTTTGTGCATTTACAATATTCATTGATTTTTGCCATTGAAAAACATGTTTTTCATATACCAGAAATGTTTGAAGCTACTGACTGAATGAAAGGAGCTGGCATCTCACTCTCTTTGAATCTTCTTTATCATGCTAGGATTAGCAGGAAAAAGCTAAAAATTTCAGAATTGCACCGTGCAATGTGGAGATATTACTGTTTGTGCATTTACAATATTCATTGATTTTTGCCATTGAAAAACATGTTTTTCATATACCAGAAATGTTTGAAGCTACTGACTGAATGAAAGGAGCTGGCATCTCACTCTCTTTGAATCTTCTTTATCATGCTAGGATTAGCAGGAAAAAGCTAAAAATTTCAGAATTGCACCGTGCAATGTGGAGATATTACTGTTTGTGCATTTACAATATTCATTGATTTTTGCCATTGAAAAACATGTTTTTCATATACCAGAAATGTTTGAAGCTACTGACTGAATGAAAGGAGCTGGCATCTCACTCTCTTTGAATCTTCTTTATCATGCTAGGATTAGCAGGAAAAAGCAAAAAATTTCAGAATTGCACCTTGCAATGTGGAGATATTACTGTTTGTGCATTTACAATATTCATTGATTTTTGCCATTGAAAAACATGTTTTTCATATACCAGAAATGTTTGAAGCTACTGACTGAATGAAAGGAGCTGGCATCTCACTCTCTTTGAATCTTCTTTATCATGCTAGGATTAGCAGGAAAAAGCAAAAAATTTCAGAATTGCACCGTGCAATGTGGAGATATTACTGTTTGTGCATTTACAATATTCATTGATTTTTGCCATTGAAAAACGTCCAGAAATGTTTGAAGCTACTGACTGAATGAAAGGAGCTGGCATCTCACTCTCTTTGAATCTTCTTTATCATGCTAGGATTAGCAGGAAAAAGCAAAAATTTCAGAATTGCACCGTGCAATGTGGAGATATTACTGTTTGTGCATTTACAATATTCATTGATTTTTGCCATTGAAAAACATGTTTTTCATATACCAGAAATGTTTGAAGCTACTGACTGAATGAAAGGAGCTGGCATCTCACTCTCTTTGAATCTTCTTTATCATGCTAGGATTAACAGGAAAAAGCTAAAAATTTCAGAATTGCACCTTGCAATGTGGAGATATTACTGTTTGTGCATTTACAATATTCATTGATTTTTGCCATTGAAAAACATGTTTTTCATATACCAGAAATGTTTGAAGCTACTGACTGAATGAAAGGAGCTGGCATCTCACTCTCTTTGAATCTTCTTTATCATGCTAGGATTAACAGGAAAAAGCTAAAAATTTCAGAATTGCACCGTGCAATGTGGAGATATTACTGTTTGTGCATTTACAATATTCATTGATTTTTGCCATTGAAAAACATGTTTATCATATACCAGAAATGTTTGAAGCTACTGACTGAATGAAAGGAGCTGGCATCTCACTCTCTTTGAATCTTCTTTATCATGCTAGGATTAACAGGAAAAAGCTAAAAATTTCAGAATTGCACCGTGCAATGTGGAGATATTACTGTTTGTGCATTTACAATATTCATTGATTTTTGCCATTGAAAAACATGTTTTTCATATACCAGAAATGTTTGAAGCTACTGACTGAATGAAAGGAGCTGGCATCTCACTCTCTTTGAATCTTCTTTATCATGCTAGGATTAGCAGGAAAAAGCAAAAAATTTCAGAATTGCACCGTGCAATGTGGAGATATTACTGTTTGTGCATTTACAATATTCATTGATTTTTGCCATTGAAAAACATGTTTTTCATATACCAGAAATGTTTGAAGCTACTGACTGAATGAAAGGAGCTGGCATCTCACTCTCTTTGAATCTTCTTTATCATGCTAGGATTAGCAGGAAAAAGCTAAAAATTTCAGAATTGCACCGTGCAATGTGGAGATATTACTGTTTGTGCATTTACAATATTCATTGATTTTTGCCATTGAAAAACATGTTTTTCATATACCAGAAATGTTTGAAGCTACTGACTGAATGAAAGGAGCTGGCATCTCACTCTCTTTGAATCTTCTTTATCATGCTAGGATTAACAGGAAAAAGCTAAAAATTTCAGAATTGCACCGTGCAATGTGGAGATATTACTGTTTGTGCATTTACAATATTCATTGATTTTTGCCATTGAAAAACATGTTTTTCATATACCAGAAATGTTTGAAGCTACTGACTGAATGAAAGGAGCTGGCATCTCACTCTCTTTGAATCTTCTTTATCATGCTAGGATTAGCAGGAAAAAGCAAAAAATTTCAGAATTGCACCTTGCAATGTGGAGATATTACTGTTTGTGCATTTACAATATTCATTGATTTTTGCCATTGAAAAACATGTTTTTCATATACCAGAAATGTTTGAAGCTACTGACTGAATGAAAGGAGCTGGCATCTCACTCTCTTTGAATCTTCTTTATCATGCTAGGATTAACAGGAAAAAGCAAAAAATTTCAGAATTGCACCGTGCAATGTGGAGATATTACTGTTTGTGCATTTACAATATTCATTGATTTTTGCCATTGAAAAACATGTTTTTCATATACCAGAAATGTTTGAAGCTACTGACTGAATGAAAGGAGCTGGCATCTCACTCTCTTTGAATCTTCTTTATCATGCTAGGATTAGCAGGAAAAAGCAAAAAATTTCAGAATTGCACCTTGCAATGTGGAGATATTACTGTTTGTGCATTTACAATATTCATTGATTTTTGCCATTGAAAAACATGTTTTTCATATACCAGAAATGTTTGAAGCTACTGACTGAATGAAAGGAGCTGGCATCTCACTCTCTTTGAATCTTCTTTATCATGCTAGGATTAACAGGAAAAAGCTAAAAATTTCAGAATTGCACCGTGCAATGTGGAGATATTACTGTTTGTGCATTTACAATATTCATTGATTTTTGCCATTGAAAAACATGTTTTTCATATACCAGAAATGTTTGAAGCTACTGACTGAATGAAAGGAGCTGGCATCTCACTCTCTTTGAATCTTCTTTATCATGCTAGGATTAACAGGAAAAAGCTAAAAATTTCAGAATTGCACCTTGCAATGTGGAGATATTACTGTTTGTGCATTTACAATATTCATTGATTTTTGCCATTGAAAAACATGTTTTTCATATACCAGAAATGTTTGAAGCTACTGACTGAATGAAAGGAGCTGGCATCTCACTCTCTTTGAATCTTCTTTATCATGCTAGGATTAACAGGAAAAAGCAAAAAATTTCAGAATTGCACCGTGCAATGTGGAGATATTACTGTTTGTGCATTTGCAATATTCATTGATTTTTGCCATTGAAAAACATGTTTTTCATATACCAGAAATGTTTGAAGCTACTGACTGAATGAAAGGAGCTGGCATCTCACTCTCTTTGAATCTTCTTTATCATGCTAGGATTAACAGGAAAAAGCAAAAAATTTCAGAATTGCACCGTGCAATGTGGAGATATTACTGTTTGTGCATTTACAATATTCATTGATTTTTTGCCATTGAAAAACATGTTTTTCATATACCAGAAATGTTTGAAGCTACTGACTGAATGAAAGGAGCTGGCATCTCACTCTCTTTGAATCTTCTTTATCATGCTAGGATTAACAGGAAAAAGCAAAAAATTTCAGAATTGCACCTTGCAATGTGGAGATATTACTGTTTGTGCATTTACAATATTCATTGATTTTTGCCATTGAAAAACATGTTTTTCATATACCAGAAATGTTTGAAGCTACTGACTGAATGAAAGGAGCTGGCATCTCACTCTCTTTGAATCTTCTTTATCATGCTAGGATTAGCAGGAAAAAGCAAAAAATTTCAGAATTGCACCGTGCAATGTGGAGATATTACTGTTTGTGCATTTACAATATTCATTGATTTTTGCAATTGAAAAACGTCCAGAAATGTTTGAAGCTACTGACTGAATGAAAGGAGCTGGCATCTCACTCTCTTTGAATCTTCTTTATCATGCTAGGATTAACAGGAAAAAGCAAAAAATTTCAGAATTGCACCGTGCAATGTGGAGATATTACTGTTTGTGCATTTACAATATTCATTGATTTTTGCCATTGAAAAACATGTTTTTCATATACCAGAAATGTTTGAAGCTACTGACTGAATGAAAGGAGCTGGCATTTCACTCTCTTTGAATCTTCTTTATCATGCTAGGATTAGCAGGAAAAAGCAAAAAATTTCAGAATTGCACCTTGCAATGTGGAGATATTACTGTTTGTGCATTTACAATATTCATTGATTTTTGCCATTGAAAAACATGTTTTTCATATACCAGAAATGTTTGAAGCTACTGACTGAATGAAAGGAGCTGGCATCTCACTCTCTTTGAATCTTCTTTATCATGCTAGGATTAACAGGAAAAAGCAAAAAATTTCAGAATTGCACCGTGCAATGTGGAGATATTACTGTTTGTGCATTTACAATATTCATTGATTTTTGCCATTGAAAAACATGTTTTTCATATACCAGAAATGTTTGAAGCTACTGACTGAATGAAAGGAGCTGGCATCTCACTCTCTTTGAATCTTCTTTATCATGCTAGGATTAGCAGGAAAAAGCTAAAAATTTCAGAATTGCACCGTGCAATGTGGAGATATTACTGTTTGTGCATTTACAATATTCATTGATTTTTGCCATTGAAAAACATGTTTTTCATATACCAGAAATGTTTGAAGCTACTGACTGAATGAAAGGAGCTGGCATCTCACTCTCTTTGAATCTTCTTTATCATGCTAGGATTAGCAGGAAAAAGCTAAAAATTTCAGAATTGCACCTTGCAATGTGGAGATATTACTGTTTGTGCATTTACAATATTCATTGATTTTTGCCATTGAAAAACATGTTTTCTATATACCAGAAATGTTTGAAGCTACTGACTGAATGAAAGGAGCTGGCATCTCACTCTCTTTGAATCTTCTTTATCATGCTAGGATTAGCAGGAAAAAGCTAAAAATTTCAGAATTGCACCGTGCAATGTGGAGATATTACTGTTTGTGCATTTACAATATTCATTGATTTTTGCCATTGAAAAACATGTTTTTCATATACCAGAAATGTTTGAAGCTACTGACTGAATGAAAGGAGCTGGCATCTCACTCTCTTTGAATCTTCTTTATCATGCTAGGATTAACAGGAAAAAGCTAAAAATTTCAGAATTGCACCGTGCAATGTGGAGATATTACTGTTTGTGCATTTACAATATTCATTGATTTTTGCCATTGAAAAACATGTTTTTCATATACCAGAAATGTTTGAAGCTACTGACTGAATGAAAGGAGCTGGCATCTCACTCTCTTTGAATCTTCTTTATCATGCTAGGATTAGCAGGAAAAAGCAAAAAATTTCAGAATTGCACCTTGCAATGTGGAGATATTACTGTTTGTGCATTTACAATATTCATTGATTTTTGCCATTGAAAAACATGTTTTTCATATACCAGAAATGTTTGAAGCTACTGACTGAATGAAAGGAGCTGGCATCTCACTCTCTTTGAATCTTCTTTATCATGCTAGGATTAACAGGAAAAAGCTAAAAATTTCAGAATTGCACCGTGCAATGTGGAGATATTACTGTTTGTGCATTTACAATATTCATTGATTTTTGCCATTGAAAAACGTCCAGAAATGTTTGAAGCTACTGACTGAATGAAAGGAGCTGGCATCTCACTCTCTTTGAATCTTCTTTATCATGCTAGGATTAACAGGAAAAAGCAAAAATTTCAGAATTGCACCGTGCAATGTGGAGATATTACTGTTTGTGCATTTACAATATTCATTGATTTTTGCCATTGAAAAACATGTTTTTCATATACCAGAAATGTTTGAAGCTACTGACTGAATGAAAGGAGCTGGCATCTCACTCTCTTTGAATCTTCTTTATCATGCTAGGATTAGCAGGAAAAAGCAAAAAATTTCAGAATTGCACCGTGCAATGTGGAGATATTACTGTTTGTGCATTTACAATATTCATTGATTTTTGCCATTGAAAAACATGTTTTTCATATACCAGAAATGTTTGAAGCTACTGACTGAAGAAAGGAGCTGGCATCTCACTCCTGAATCTTCTTTATCATGCTAGGATTAACAGGAAAAAGCAAAAAATTTCAGAATTGCACCGTGCAATGTGGAGATATTACTGTTTGTGCATTTACAAAATTCATTGATTTTTTGCCATTGAAAAACGTCCAGAAATGTTTGAAGCTACTGACTGAATGAAAGGAGCTGGCATCTCACTCTCTTTGAATCTTCTTTATCATGCTAGGATTAACAGGAAAAAGCAAAAAATTTCAGAATTGCACCGTGCAATGTGGAGATATTACTGTTTGTGCATTTACAATATTCATTGATTTTTGCCATTGAAAAACAGGTTTTTCATATACCAGAAATGTTTGAAGCTACTGACTGAATGAAAGGAGCTGGCATCTCACTCTCTTTGAATCTTCTTTATCATGCTAGGATTAACAGGAAAAAGCTAAAAATTTCAGAATTGCACCTTGCAATGTGGAGATATTACTGTTTGTGCATTTACAATATTCATTGATTTTTGCCATTGAAAAACATGTTTTTCATATACCAGAAATGTTTGAAGCTACTGACTGAATGAAAGGAGCTGGCATCTCACTCTCTTTGAATCTTCTTTATCATGCTAGGGATTAACAGGAAAAAGCTAAAAATTTCAGAATTGCACCGTGCAATGTGGAGATATTACTGTTTGTGCATTTACAATATTCATTGATTTTTGCCATTGAAAAACATGTTTTTCATATACCAGAAATGTTTGAAGCTACTGACTGAATGAAAGGAGCTGGCATCTCACTCTCTTTGAATCTTCTTTATCATGCTAGGATTAGCAGGAAAAAGCAAAAAATTTCAGAATTGCACCGTGCAATGTGGAGATATTACTGTTTGTGCATTTACAATATTCATTGATTTTTGCCATTGAAAAACATGTTTTTCATATACCAGAAATGTTTGAAGCTACTGACTGAATGAAAGGAGCTGGCATCTCACTTTCTTTGAATCTTCTTTATCATGCTAGGATTAACAGGAAAAAGCTAAAAATTTCAGAATTGCACCTTGCAATGTGGAGATATTACTGTTTGTGCATTTACAATATTCATTGATTTTTGCCATTGAAAAACATGTTTTTCATATACCAGAAATGTTTGAAGCTACTGACTGAATGAAAGGAGCTGGCATCTCACTCTCTTTGAATCTTCTTTATCATGCTAGGATTAACAGGAAAAAGCAAAAAATTTCAGAATTGCACCGTGCAATGTGGAGATATTACTGTTTGTGCATTTACAATATTCATTGATTTTTGCCATTGAAAAACTGTTTTTCATTACCAGAAATGTTTGAAGCTACTGACTGAATGAAAGGAGCTGGCATCTCACTCTCTTTGAATCTTCTTTCTCATGCTAGGATTAACAGGAAAAAGCAAAAAATTTCAGAATTGCACCGTGCAATGTGGAGATATTACTGTTTGTGCATTTACAATATTCATTGATTTTTGCCATTGAAAAACATGTTTTTCATATACCAGAAATGTTTGAAGCTACTGACTGAATGAAAGGAGCTGGCATCTCACTCTCTTTGAATCTTCTTTATCATGCTAGGATTAACAGGAAAAAGCTAAAATTTCAGAATTGCACCGTGCAATGTGGAGATATTACTGTTGTGCATTTACAATATTCATTGATTTTTGCCATTGAAAAACATGTTTTTCATATACCAGAAATGTTTGAGGCTACTGACTGAATGAAAGGAGCTGGCATCTCACTCTCTTTGAATCTTCTTTATCATGCTAGGATAGCAGGAAAAAGCAAAAAATTTCAGAATTGCACCGTGCAATGTGGAGATATTACTGTTTGTGCATTTACAATATTCATTGATTTTTGCCATTGAAAAACGTCCAGAAATGTTGAAGCTACTGACTGAATGAAAGGAGCTGGCATCTCACTCTCTTTGAATCTTCTTTATCATGCTAGGATTAACAGGAAAAAGCAAAAAATTTCAGAATTGCACCGTGCAATGTGGAGATATTACTGTTTGTGCATTTACAATATTCATTGATTTTTGCCATTGAAAAACATGTTTTTCATATACCAGAAATGTTTGAAGCTACTGACTGAATGAAAGGAGCTGGCATCTCACTCTCTTTGAATCTTCTTTATCATGCTAGGATTAGCAGGAAAAAGCAAAAAATTTCAGAATTGCACCGTGCAATGTGGAGATATTACTGTTTGTGCATTTACAATATTCATTGATTTTTGCCATTGAAAAACATGTTTTTCATATACCAGAAATGTTTGAAGCTACTGACTGAATGAAAGGAGCTGGCATCTCACTCTCTTTGAATCTTCTTTATCATGCTAGGATTAGCAGGAAAAAGCAAAAAATTTCAGAATTGCACCGTGCAATGTGGAGATATTACTGTTTGTGCATTTACAATATTCATTGATTTTTGCCATTGAAAAACATGTTTTTCATATACCAGAAATGTTTGAAGCTACTGACTGAATGAAAGGAGCTGGCATCTCACTCTCTTTGAATCTTCTTTATCATGCTAGGATTAACAGGAAAAAGCTAAAAATTTCAGAATTGCACCGTGCAATGTGGAGATATTACTGTTTGTGCATTTACAATATTCATTGATTTTTGCCATTGAAAAACATGTTTTTCATATACCAGAAATGTTTGAAGCTACTGACTGAATGAAAGGAGCTGGCATCTCACTCTCTTTGAATCTTCTTTATCATGCTAGGATTAACAGGAAAAAGCTAAAAATTTCAGAATTGCACCTTGCAATGTGGAGATATTACTGTTTGTGCATTTACAATATTCATTGATTTTTGCCATTGAAAAACATGTTTTTCATATACCAGAAATGTTTGAAGCTACTGACTGAATGAAAGGAGCTGGCATCTCACTCTCTTTGAATCTTCTTTATCATGCTAGGATTAACAGGAAAAAGCAAAAAATTTCAGAATTGCACCGTGCAATGTGGAGATATTACTGTTTGTGCATTTACAATATTCATTGATTTTTGCCATTGAAAAACATGTTTTTCATATACCAGAAATGTTTGAAGCTACTGACTGAATGAAAGGAGCTGGCATCTCACTCTCTTTGAATCTTCTTTATCATGCTAGGATTAGCAGGAAAAAGCTAAAAATTTCAGAATTGCACCGTGCAATGTGGAGATATTACTGTTTGTGCATTTACAATATTCATTGATTTTTGCCATTGAAAAACATGTTTTTCATATACCAGAAATGTTTGAAGCTACTGACTGAATGAAAGGAGCTGGCATCTCACTCTCTTTGAATCTTCTTTATCATGCTAGGATTAACAGGAAAAAGCTAAAAATTTCAGAATTGCACCTTGCAATGTGGAGATATTACTGTTTGTGCATTTACAATATTCATTGATTTTTGCCATTGAAAAACATGTTTTTCATATACCAGAAATGTTTGAAGCTACTGACTGAATGAAAGGAGCTGGCATCTCACTCTCTTTGAATCTTCTTTATCATGCTAGGATTAACAGGAAAAAGCTAAAAATTTCAGAATTGCACCGTGCAATGTGGAGATATTACTGTTTGTGCATTTACAATATTCATTGATTTTTGCCATTGAAAAACGTTTCCAGAAATGTTTGAAGCTACTGACTGAATGAAAGGAGCTGGCATCTCACTCTCTTTGAATCT
>NW_027369020.1:0-45688 GCF_046119375.1 Phyllobates terribilis | reverse complement strand
GTAAGTTCGGAAATGATATATATTAAGCACAAAGCCTATCTTGTCTTCGACATTGTCAATTCTTGATATGAATTTGCTAGATTCTATACAGACTGGTATATTAAGCACTGCAAAGAGGCTGGTATCGAATTAATATCAATTCTATAAAGACTATATAACTGTCTTGATATACCCGAGGATTGTCTGAATTGATATATATTAAGCACAAAGCTATCTTGCTGGATTGTCTGAACAATATCAATTCTATGCAAGTCTGTATGCAAGCATTATTGACACATTTAGATTAAATATTTCATAGTATATATCAGTATGAAGAGAATCATACTTTTGGCACATTTAGATTAAATCTTTGTAGATCTAGCAGTTTGAGATATGACTTGTGTATCTATGCTTTTTTAGCTTATTTTTGTTCTATATTCATGGTTTCTGAAAGTGGGATTTTTGTCTTCGATCTAGATTGCGTTTAATCTGCCAAAGGAAAAGAAGAAATGGTTATTGAAGATTGCAAATAGTTTATGGAGAGGGTTTAAGACATATTTGCAGAGATATCATGTGTATGATGAAAATGATGATCCAGTTACAACACGTCCAAGGATTTATGAGCAGTACATCACCCAAGAACAATGGATGGATTTTATTACTTATAGGCAATCCGATAAGTTTAAGGTGAGCTTTATGTTAATCTTCTTGTTCCCTCATTTTTTCTGTTCTAAATCATACCTGAAAAACAATACATGTATCTAATTTGTATATGTTTTTGTAAGGAAACAAGCACTAAGTACAAGGAAATGTCTAGATCAAGGAAATACAAGTATAGAGGAACCAGACATGGATATGTTGTGATTGGTGAAAGATTGGTAATTCATTGTAATTTATCTATGTCTTAACTTGGATATTTTTGCATAAAGGTTGCCAAGGTATAAGGAAATGACTGAGTTTTTTGTCTTGTAGAAAAAAAGAAAAAAGGTTGCCAAGGTAACTCGAGCTGAGGTGTGGGTAGCAGCACGCCAAAAAAAGGATGAAAGCTTTGATGAAGATGTGCAAGAAATAGGAAGAAAATGTTAAGTACACATACTTATCAATTTAGGGAATTATTTATGAAAAATATGTTAGCTATAACATTGTTCTTACTCCCAGAATGTTGTAAGAGAACAAGAACAATCAGGGGCAATTGTTCTGACTCCCATAAAAGATGTGTTAGCTATGGCATTGAAGAGTCCAGAGCATCCCGGGCGTGATAGAGGGGTTGGTGGGGATGTCACTATGACAGATGTAATTCGATCATCACTTAGGACGACAACCACTGGAGGCGTCGTCACCAGAGAAGAAATGCAAGAATTTGAGGCAAAGATAGAAAACAAATATAGAGAAATTTTGAAGCACAAATCAATGACTATATTCAGTCAATATTACAAGGTAAGATGGAATACACAAAGTTTTCATTCAAATCTGAAGATGCAAGGCTTGGAAAAAAGGCTTTTTTTCAAGATGAAGCTGGACTTGGAAACAAGGCTATTTTTGAAGAACATGGTGAACTTGAAAAAGAGGCTGAGTTACAGAACATGGTGGACATGAAAAAGAGGCTGAGTTACAAGAACATGGTGGACATGAAAAAGAGGTTGAGTTACAAGAACATGGTGGACATGAAAAAGAGGCTGAGAATAACACTAAACATGTTGCAAGTGTTGAAAAAGAGGTAATGTTTTTTGAATGATTTGAAATGATTTGCATTTGATTGTTGTATAACTTGTACGATTTTCATAACTTGTGTTATGTCAGGTTTTGAATGATTGATATTGATTGTTGCTATAATTGTGCAATTGTCAGGATTTTTTGCATGTATTTTGTTTTGGCCTAACAAGGACAGGGAAGTGGCACGAGGAAAAGTTTACAACTCCAAGGGAGTGGTTAGGCTACACTGTAGAATATTAAATGTCGGGTTTGTCAAGGTTCTAGTAGAAACACCTAGCATAGATTCGTCTGAGCTTCCATGTCCAAAAGATGAAGCAGAAACTGTGCCGGAGGCTGTAGGGGGATTTTTTGCGTGGCCTGAAAAACTTGTATCAACTTCAATGGTAAATTATTCTAAGTTTATTTACTAACATATTAGATTGCATTCTAATTTTTTTTACTTAACTTACAATTGAGTTGCAGGAACCTAAGCTCAAAAAGTGCAACTTGGATCCCCCTCCTAAAGATGCATCATCAACTTCTCATGGCTTACCAGAAAAGGAGAACCAGGACAACCTATATGCTAAGCGTCTCATGAATTTTCAATATTTCTGCATGCCCATGAGTTACAAGATACGTGACAAGTTGAATGAGTCGGTCATGGGAGCCAAGCGCACTATCGTTATTGGTAGAAAGAATCTGGAGCGATGGCTAGCCCAAAAGATGTTGGAAGTAAATGATATATCTTTCTACATAACGTAACGTTGTTCTCTTACCATGATATATTTCACATTCTATAATTGTTTTTCTAACTCCCTCTCTTATACTGTATTTAAATATTTGTGGGATATCGTGTGTCAGAAAGAGAAGCATATGTTTGGATTTATTTGTCTTGCAAGTATCTCTCCTAAGGGTGTTCATTCTAATTTCACTGATCGGTCAAATTATTTTGTGCAAGCATTACTAGGTAACATCGAAATGAAGATGTTTTTTGCTCCTTACAACACGGGGTAATTATTCTTCATTTGAATTTTGCATGCTTTGATGTGAAATACTTGCATGATTTGATTTAAACTCTACAAGTTTTGACGTGAAATACTTGCATGCTATTGATTTAAATTCTACAAGCTTTGATGTAAATATGCAACGGTCATTGGGTTTTAATGGTCATCCGTCCAAAGATTATACTGTCTATTATTTGGACCCATTGCATGGGAAGATTGATGGTCTTGCCAAAAGTCTGATCGACACGTTAGTTCACCTCATTTTTTAACATCTTTAATTTTTTACATACATTTGGTATCTTAATAATTATTTCATTATCGATCAGGAGTTTGAAAGTGTATGGGGTTCAAAGTGGAAAACCTAAACCTCGAGAGAAAACAAGATGGATCACAGTCAAGGTAATCTAAGCTTTGCCTTTAGTGAATGTGTATGAATTGACTGGCTGAGTATGCATGAATGTGTATGAATTGGCTGGCTGTGAATGTCCCCAGATGGTGCAAGAATGTGAATGTGCTGAATGTGAATGTCAAATTGGTGCATATTCAGCCAAACTGGTGTATAATATGAGTTGAATGTGAATTCACTGGCTGTGAATGTGTATGAACCAGTGAATGTAAAACTGGTGCATATTCAACCAGATGTCTAACTTGTGAATGTATAACTTGTGAATGTGAATGTCGAACTGGTGTTGGTGCATGAATTGACTGCAGATTGTGAATGTCAATTGTTGTTGTTGCATATATGAGTTGCATGTGTAGATTTATTTTGTCAAGTATAACTTGCATGTGTTCAGAAACTGGATGTGAATGTCTAAGGTGTTGCAATGGTTGTGAATGTCTAAGTATGAGTGTTCAGACTGATGTCATTGTGTTCAAACTGGTGTTATTGTTGATTTATTTTGTCAAGTATAACTTGTGAATGTCAAGTATATGCATGTGTTCAGAAATTAAACAGCTGGTGTCATTGTTCAGAAACTGGTTTATTTTGTCAAGTATATGCATGTGTATTGTGCTACAGGGGCCTCGCCACCCAAACAATGTAGATTGTGGATATTTTGTGTTGCGGTATATGCGGGAGATTATCGCAGTGGGAAATACAAATTCAATTCCACAAACGGTAAATATCCTTAATTAAATTAAATTTCACTCGAAAGTCAAGTATACTTATCTTATTTACGTTTTATTGCGTTCTAGTATTATAATAAAAGGCAAGACCCTTACACTCCAAAGGAACTTGATCAAATTTGAGTAGAGTGGATGGAACACTTCGTCAGCGCATTTAATCAAGAAGTATTGTGATAATTATTTCGCCTTTATCAAGAACTAACATATATATTATTAATATGTTGTATATTTTTTTTACAAGAAAAGGTTGTCGAAACTGATGCAGCTGCTACTTAATTAGTTATGCGCTCCTCAATATTTAATTTGCTAGTTAGTACGTATGTTTAAAACTTGGTGTTGATCGAATATGCATGTTGAATTTGTAACATTAAGTGTTTGGAATGATTCAGGTAGTGTACATTATTGTACAGTTTAAGAATCAATATTTTTAATCTATATATGCGATGTTGGTTTAATTGCAATGGTTCTGGTATATAACAGGATTATATAAATATATGTATAAACATATGAAATTGGTTGGAGCCATACAAGAATATACATGGGTTTTATATATTGTACACCGTTTAGTCAACTTATCAATTTCACCTTTTACATGCAACTTATGATTTTAGACATTGGTTTCAATGTGGTGTATAAACATGGAGTAGATGGGCAACAATACATTATACACGTGTTTATATTACTATATACACCGGTTAGTCAACCTATCAATTTCACCTTTTACATGTGACTTATGATTTTAGACATCGGTTTTAATGTGGTGTATAAACATGGAGTAGATGGGCGACAATACATTATACATGTGTTTATATTACTATATACACGAGTTAATTATATCTTTTACATGTGTATAAATACCTTATACATCGGGTGTATAGGAAATGGACCAAAGTTGAGCGGAAGATTATACACAGGATGTATGCGACATCGACTTTATACGTCAGATCACAGTACACCGGTTATTAACCGGTGTATAAGTCCATATACATCCGATGTAAAAAGGGTTTTTTTGTACTAGTGATAAGTACTTGATAATTATAATCAATGTCAATGTCATGGTAACCAATCATTAGAATGCAAGTCTTGCCAGGACAAGCACTCAAGTGACACAAGACAACAAAGGGATTCAAGACATTATCAATCAACAAACAAAGGAATAAAGGGAAAAGAAGGTAAAAAGGAAAGAATGAAGCTATTCAAGACTCAATAGACTTAAGCACTTAACCAGATTAATCCATTTCCATCAGACAAGTTGAACAGAGAAATTTATCCAATACCAAATACTACAATCGTGTTCCTACTCCTATACAAAATTAACTAGCATCTCCGACAGAGTCTACTAGTCTTGTCCTAATTAATTAGTTAACCACGACAACCGTTAATAGTTCAAGCCAATGGAGGCATTAATGTGAAGAGCACCAGGATACAGAAATAGCAAGCGCCGCTAAGTATAGTTGAATTCTCTATATCCACAGTCCTAATGTCAACCCGAAATTAAGAAAAATGCTTTCTTCAAAGAAATAGATTAAGCCGACCGCTAATAATCTACCCTGGACTTATAAATAACTGATTCAATCCTATGTGATAAATATAGAATACAACTAATAATTCAATCAATAATCCATATCAAGATGAAAAGAACACATAAATAATGCAATAGGTAAAGGATAGAAAATCTCATATCATAATCAAATTAAAAACTTCATAATCTGGCTAAGCGATGAAAGCTTATCATGTAGTCATCTTGCACAACAATGGAGAAATCTTCAAATTCTCCCAAAGGGAGAAAAGGAAGCGAAGAGAAAAAGAAGAGGGAAGAGAGAAGAAACCTCAATTATTTTCCTTAAATACTAAAACCTAAAACTAATTCAAAGTATTAAAGTATGCTCGGGAAAACTTGCAAAGGAATCACCCCCCCCCCCCCCCAACAAGGAACAACCGTCCTTCTTGCAAAGGAATTCTCGTCCGAACTAACAAAGAAAATCGGCGGGCGCCTAAGGTTTATCGGCGGGGGCAGCCGAGACAATTTCATCATTTGCGACGTTGTAGAAAAAACACCATAACTGTTGACCCCGAACTCCGATGAACACAATCTTTTGAGTGTTTAAACTAGAAATCAAGATATAACTCCTCAACTAAGAATCCTTCATTCTGATATTGGAAATGAAATAAATACCCATATGAACCCTTTTAAAGTGTTCTACAACTCGCATCCTTGACCCGGTCTTCAACTCTTCGTCTACGACTTCGGTCGTGATCTTCTCTTTACCTTTTCTAAGTCTTCAAAGTCTTGAAAGTCTCTTAAAACCTTCTTAATCACATCATATTGCAAATTCCATGTAGAATCATCAATGTATCCGAATATGCATTAATGTAGCTCATAACTTACCAAAATATTGTCTAATTCTTGTGTAATGGAGGCATCGCAGACGTGTCTGTCAAATCCCCCACACTTGAACTCTACTCAATTCGAGTGGAATCATGCTACCACTTCATAGGAAATGAAATTCATGTAGAACTCCAAGTGCAAAGTTATCAACAAGAAAATGGACACAATATGCTCAACTCAACCTAAATTCCACTAAATCATCAAAACTCATAAACATAATCAAATTAGTCATAATCAACCACCAATTTCTAGGAATAATATGCATAGCTCAACCACAACAATATGCATCACACACCAAGAGAACAAATCTAACCTAGGATACTTCATACCATCATCAAATGTGCACCACAATGCCATAATAATGTCACAATATCCACTACCCCTCACTTCAACACAACCAAGTACTAAATATACAGAAAGTTTCCCAACCACAACAAAATGTATGGAACACAACTAACCTTCTTCTACAAGCTCAAGATTTAAGTTAACTCATAGATACTACATGTTGTCGGTCCAAGTGAAAACCTACCAGAAAACACTTCTACACTGCGTAAACATATTTCTCCACGGCAGGTAAAATCAAACATCCTAATAAGACACTCAATTCTTATACACTCTAATTTTTGCTTGAGTGCCCTTTTGGGTTTTCACCTAACACTATCATAACAATGTGCTCAGTAGCCTCAATATCAATCTGAATCATATTTTTTCCAGTCCTATTGCCAGCGAGATTACCTACTTATTACCTGAGTCACCCTTTCGGGTTTTCAACTCATGTCATGATTTAATTTTTGGCTTTTTTAATCTTTATGCTCTTTTAATTTTAAAAAAAATGATATGTAGAAAACCGAACTCCTCCCTCACACTTAAAATATGCATTGTCCTCAATGTAAGGACATATTAGATAAGGGAAAACAGGAACGGTACCCAAGAAGTAAGGTAAAACTCTTGATGGAAGGAACACAGAAACGCTCCTCGTCGTCTTCAATGGGTACTTGTGGTTGCAATGGTTGTTGAAGGTGGATATGAACTAGAAATGGATTGTCGGAGAAGAATGAATCCCACTCAATGTAGTGTAGGCGAGCAAATGGATTTCCCGACAAGTGTTGGAACACAAACCAAACTGGCTAAACTAGAAAAATATGCAAATCAACTCTGATGAGTTAACCAAGAGAAAAGATAACACATATTGTAATAGATAAAGAAATGAAGAACTCACAACTTTAAATCAACTAAGAACATCGAAATCCAACTGAACGTAAGAGTGCTTAGTTCATATTCATCTCTTAGTAGCAAAACAACGTAGGAATTAGGGCTGGAGAAAGAAAAAACTGGAAAAGAGGAGGAGAGAGAGATTAGTTTTCTCCCTTTTATACCTAACAAGCTTATCCAAACATTAATCTTACAAAATTCTAATCAAAAGAATCTGGAAAACAGTTAAACAAATGCAAAAACGCAATCTCGGCCAACTTCCTGACGCGTATCAGCGGGCGCCGGTGTCCAGCTGGTGCCGCTAAGACATCGGAGGCCACCAATCCTTGTATTGCACAACTATTAATAAGCACTGTGGCGGGCGCCCAAAACACCAAGCCGGGTATCGCTGCATGTGTACTTCTTCTATCTCTTCACTTCAACTCTTGGCTTCACTCTTGATCTTCTCTTGAATTCTTCAAAGCTCTAATTCACTTAATTTTGTACACTTCAAGGTATCTAAATATGCATTAATGTAGCTCATATCTTACCAAAATAACGTCTAATTCTTGTGTAATGGAAGTGTCATATACGTGTCTATCAATAGGTAAAGAAGGAATTAGGGTTCGACAGTAATTAGTAGGGGTAAGGTAGAAATTAAAAAAATTAACAAGGCTCTAATACTATGTTGAGGGAGGCAAAATAATATGTAAATTGTGTTATGCTATTGATCAAATACGTACAAGTATATGTACAAGATATGTTTGGAGAGAAAGTAACAAGCTCAAACAAGGTAACAAGTCCAAATTAGATACAAATCCCTAGATTACAATTGACTGAATAATATCTCTAATATGTTCTAGTACTATTCAAAATAAATGATTATTATTTATTTTTATTTATCACGAAAAATAGTTTATTATAAGATTTGGACCTCATAAATTACACTTCTTCTTAGTTCGTTATATAGAAGATATTATGAGTTACATAGATTATTCAAATTATTTGTGTAATGAATGTATACTAGTTTAACCCGCATGTCATGCACGCGATTTATCCAATATTTGTATAATTAAGATAAAATAAATTATAGATATATCATAGTTTTTAAATATATATAAATAAATAATGCTAATAAAAATATATATTATCTTTCTCATATATAATAAATAATAATTGTGTTTATATAATATTTTCCTTCTAATTGTGATTATATAATATTTACTTTAGTCATTTCCTATTTTTCTATATAGTATATCTTTATAATCAAATATAAAAGATATTGTTGGATTTTTAGTAATGCCCCATTTGCCTAGTATGAAGATGAAGATTTTGTTTTTAGTTTACAATAAAAACTTGATATTATTAAAAATAATAATTTTCTGAATTATATTGTTGAAATCAATGAGATACTGACACATATTGTTTTTTATGCTAGTTTAATATTATATTGAAAATTTTCTAAAAGATGACATGTATTATTTATTTATGAGATGTCATATTCCGGTACCAACTCAACAGATATGTTTAAATATGATTGTCTAAATATGGGGCTTTTGTAGGTTTTTCAAAAAGCACACAAATAGAGTACAAAGAGTCAGACTTTAAGATTAAGCTCGGATCGTATCAAGAAAAAGCTGCTACTGATTCTCACTATTCGACTCCAATGAGAGGCCCATCGGAAGAAAGGATAATCCGACCAAATTCGAGGAATGGTCCAAGGCCCAAATACTGTTCATGCCTATAAATAGGGGTTTGGAGAGAAAAATACTGATCATTATTCACTCTTGCCATTTATAGTAATCTGAGAGTTGTCTTTCTCGCTTCGCATACACAATCGCCCTGACCCTCGACACATCACACTTTCTTCGCGAACCATTTCTCCCTTATTTTCCCTGCCTCATGCAATTTAGATTATTTTTACTTCGTTTACTTTCATCTTCACGAATAAACCCTAAGTTGAGTGTCGGAGAGTCAAATCAAGAGGCCTCCTTCCTCTGGGTTTGATACACAGGTACACGAAGACCAAACCCACACGAAGACCATCATACAACCTTCACGAAGAGTAGTTCCCCATCAACAATCAAGCATTCTCAAGCCCTTCGTGTAGAGTGCTGACTACACGAAGTTTCCCGGGCTCCAACACTGGCGCCGTCTGTGGGAACTCTCTCATAAAGTTAGGACGAGTATTACGCGATGGTTAGACTATAAGGCCTCCCGAGTAACAATGTCCCTCGCGGACGATCACCCTCTGATACGCACTCCAATTACGCATGTGTTTCTTAAGAAGAGTTTGAAGAGTTTCGTGAATGGAGGGAATATATGTACAACCACATCCATCCGTCAGAAGGATCCCGTCATGGAAGAGGAATTGGGGAGAGCACCCCCTTTGACTATTACTCGCGTGACACGTACACGGATACATACAACTACTACAACCACGTCCCATTCAGCCCAGAGCGTCTGCGTGGCCTACAACAACCACAATTTCAACCACAGTTCCAGCCACCTCGCGAACAACCATACCATAGGCCTCTTGCAAGAATGCCCCTGTACGCCAATGGCCCACCCTCCTTCCCTCATAACCCATACTTCCATATGTATGCTCCAGGATGTGCTCGCGAAGAGTCTACCATATTCGCTGAGCATATAACCTGCACTGCTGTACGCAGCGATTTCAAATATCCGACGATGAAGGATTACACGGGTAAGGAGGATCCTACCGAGCACGCCAGTCAGTACCGCTATGCTATACTCGTCAATAACACCGATGATGCGACAATGTGTAGGGGTTTTCCAAACACACTGTCTAGAGCAGCTCTGAGTTGGATCTTAAGTCTCCCCAAGGGTATCATAAGCAACTTCACGGACCTTGAGAGCAGGTTCCTAATGCATTTCAGTGCCTCACGCAAACAAGAGGTAGTGATGCAGCACACCGCAGGCATCAAGCAAGGTCTAGGCGAATCTCTGGCGGATTACGTGTCGAGATTTATACACTACTACAAAAAGAGCCAAATATCCCATAGCAAATATCTCAGGCTTGTTTTACACGAGATATAAAGCTGAAAATAATTAACCACATATCATATACACCAGACGTAGAAATAGTCTGAGATATATAAATAATCAAATATCACAGACTAATATTACATGAGATATAAAACTAGACTATTTTTACAACCAATTTAATACACCATATATAAAAAATCAAATACACCATGGCACAAATTTTATTTGGGCACTTATTTTTACAATCTCCCGCTTCATCTCCCTGTCTCCCGCTCAGACATTCATTTGCCCTTAACTTTTCAATTTCATTTGGGAATTCCTCGGTGCGTCTCCTCCATCGCCTGCGAACTTCGTCGGCGTGCGTCCCCTCCAACGCCTCTCCATCGCCTGCGAACTTCCTCGGCGTGCGTTTGAGTTTACTCAAACGGGATGACGGATCGATTTGGTGTACGACCTCGTGAGCAGCCTAGCCCCGACCTCAGTCGGTCTTTCTTAATACCAAACGCCGTTCTTCATTCACCTTTTTCCGGCTCACAAACGGTTAGCCTTCCCTTAATTGCGATGTTTTTCATCTTCAGTTTACTTCTCTAGGTTCTTAATGAGCAATACTCATTATTATTATCCTTCTTTTGTTAGGGAGAGTTTCTTTGTCCTGTGTGTCGTCGCCTGGTGAATTCAGTGTTTCCTGCAGACCCCAGGGACAAGAGATTCCAACAGATTCCATCAAGTAATGAAGAATCTGTTTTTTCTTTTCAAACCGCGTTGAATTTGCTGAACACTGCAGCCTCTGTTATTTCAAAGAGAGATGTTTTGAAAGAATTATCTACCCGCAGTAGAAAGGCAGTGCCAAATATTGGATCTTTCTTCAATGTGCTTTGTGGAATGTATTTTCCCACGAATAAAGATGCGTTCCTCAAGACAGATAGAGTAAGCCCCTCCCTAGTTATGTGGGATACCCTGAAATATTCCCTTGTATCAACAGAAATTGCTGCTCGCCGCACGAGTGGGACCCACTCAACTACTGGTACCAGTTACTTGGACAGTGAGCTCAACTCATCTGGTGGCTTTATACTCTCCTTGATGCTAAGGCTTGTACAGAGTACTAAGAGTAAGAGTTCACTTGATATGATTCTGAGGTTCAGAGGCATTATGTGTTTTGCTTCATCAATCTGTTGTGGTTTTAAGTATGATGGATCTGTTGGACAATCATCCGGACAAGAAGGTACACATTTATTTATTATATGATTACTTAACCCTGTTGATATAATCAAATGTCTAGGTCTATTGTTTATCCATCTAAGTTTATCATTGCCTTCACACATGTATATGCAAGTGGATGGACTTTATAAAAAAGATTTATTTTAGTTGGTCTTGTTAGAATTATGCATGCTAACTTAAGGACTGAAGGGGGTTTCCTTGCTTGCTGAAGTCAATCAGTCCCATTTATTTCCACAAAGATGAAGTGAAGTTCAGATAAATATGAAGAATATGAAATTCTGAATTTCTGTTCGACTGTATCACGTGGTTCCGTAGATTCATCTTTTATTTTTTTCACAGGCTCCTTTTTCTAGAAAGATCACAATAAGTAGTGGTTTGGTTTGTGGATTTGATAAACAACAGAATATCCAATGCAAAGGAATCGTGGGACATGTTTTCATCTTCAGTTTACAATCTTTCTACTACCTTTCTTCTTAGCGTCTCTTTCAAAGAGAAACACACGAGTCCAGAAGGCAGCACAGCTCATCCTAAAAGCTTGAATTGTTTGTGACACATAAAAATAGCCATCTGATATTCGTATTTGATAGTTTTAGCATTTTTGCAGGTAAAATATTGCGCATAATGAAACATATAGATGCAGATATTGTGTTCCCCGACACTCAATTTTGGAGCGAGCTTCTGACCCAGTCATTTCTCGAGATCCTTTCTCCACATTGATGTGGATTCTTTTCTGCCTTCCAACTCAATTTATGTTACAGAAGGAGTTTTTGTTCTCTCTTATACACATGCTCTATGCTGTTAATGTTACTCAGGTGGAACACTTGGATTTTATTTTCAAATTATTACGGTATTTGGAGTTTTTTTTACCTTAAATTACTTGCACTTTGATGCAGGGTTTAATTACTTATTGTGTGAAGCACGGGAGGAAAATGGAAGACACGAGTTCTGTAGATTGCCTGGTCACTGACATTGCTAAACTAGTATCAGATTCAGGTATCACACATGAGCACTTTGTTTGCAACTATGAAGTTCCATCTTGCAATATTAAGGATTATGTTCGTTTGCTCTGTTTGCCATTTCTACGAAGATGTGTCTTGCTGTGCAAGCTTCTGAAAAACTATGGAACTGATGTTGCTCATGATATGGATTATATTAGTAGCTTTGAGGATAATCTTGATGAAGTCAGTAGGCTGGAAAGCTTTTTTAAAATCCCTGAATTACATGATATTTTAGGAGATGAGCACTTACGTTCCTTAATACCAAAATGGATACATCATTTTCATGACAAGTTTGAAGGGTCTGTCATGTACCTTACCCTTGCAGTAGTTTGTTTGATTCTATAAACTCTTTCTGGGTTGGCCATACACTCTGATTTTTGTGTTTGATGTCTGAAGTCTGAAATGAACATATTTGGTAGAATCAGAGTCTACATGGAAAGTTTTATGAGTAGTATATAGCTTGGAGATTGATGGCTAAATTGTGTTAATAGATCATTAGGGTTAGTTGACAGGAATGGACTGTGCCTAATTCAATTAAACATGTTTTTTATTAGATACATTCTACATATGAACTTAATATGCTTTCTTTAAAACACTTGAAATTCAGTATAGAAGGAGATAGTAGAGACTGGTAGAATCACAATATCTTTCTTGCTTCTTGGATGTGATTTCATATTGATAAGCTCTGCAGTGATTAACAGTAACTGATGCAGGTTATGCTTGATTACAAGTCTGATGTCTCTAGTAAATACACCAATTTATTTGCTGAGTATTGAAATCAATTGCTATTGCTAGAATAAGCTTTATTCTGATTAAAACCCTTTTCCTGTATCTGTTAAAACCAGATCAGCTACAATGTTCAATGAACTGACTACAACTTACTAAACTTTTTGCCACACAGTAAACATAAGTTACTGATATCTAAAGTCTTGTTTCACCTCCTAAATTTTATTTCCCCAAAACACTCAATTATAGAGGAGAAAGGACCCGTCTATAATTAATCTGTGATTAATTCTGTTGTTATTGTTGTTTATGTGTGACTTAAAACATGTGCAGGGATTACGTGTCCTTCTTCAGCTGGTGGTCTGGTCTCCGTTTGTGGATATGGTCACTTGATTAAGATACTGAAAGATCTCTACTACAAAGAAGGAATTAGGTCACCAAATGCTGATCAGATTCAGAAGATCTCAGCTCAGTTAAGACAGTTTGGTAAGAGTGAAGGGAAAAATGTGTTCTATTGGTTTCAAAATCATAAGGCTAGAGAAAGGCAAAAGAAACGGTTCAGTGTTACTGCTGAACACCAACAACAGCTTTTACAAAGGCCAACTTCTAACATCATTTACCCTAATTACGCACCAGGTACTATAATTAATCTGTGATTACTTCTGTTGTTATTGTTGTTTATGTGTGACTTAAAACATGTGCAGGGATTACGTGTCCTTCTTCAGCTGGTGGTCTGGTCTCTGTTTGTGGATATGGTCACATGAGCATGGATAGTTATTACCTTAAAGTAAGTAGTACTTAGTTTTAAAAAGTACCTAATCACTCAGAAACATGTTTAACAACCTCTGAATCTGTTTTGTAGTCTTAGTACTTTTGTGTAGATAAATATTTAGGTGGGGATTTTATAACACTAATTAACTAATTGCAGCAATAAATGACATCCAGAAGTATATAATCACTAAGAAAAATGTTAATTAATAACCTCATTATGAATCTGCTTTTTTGTTGGCTTAGGACTTCTGTGTAGGTATATACGTTTGGAGTTTTATAACACTAATTAACTAACTGCATCTATAAATGATACACAAATGGTATTTGTATACTTTTAGGTAATTCCCAAAAAAGAAAACATTTACTACAAAACATGTTAGTTAACAATTTACATATGAACTGTTTTTATTTCATAATCTGTTGACTGGCAGAAATGAACTGTTTTTATAAATGATCCTAAAAATGTTCCGAACATTCTTTTCAACTGTCAGGTGGATTACATTAGCTGTCCATTTTATTTCTCTTATTACTCCCTTTTCCTTACAGATTGAATTCTTTTGTATGCCCTTCAATATTAGTAGTTGCATTTGTACAAGATTTTGATGTCATAATCTGTTGACTGGCAGAGATGAACATTCACAAAGTTTGGTGAACTGGATGTGGTCTATTATGGCACTTATATTTAACCAAGAGGATATATCTCAACCGTTACTCGAAGTCTTTCTGCAAAATTTCCAAAATAAAGGGGAGGTAAGCCAGTTACCTGAATAATATTGAGGAATTGATGTGTTTCTTGATGCTAATTATTTTGTTGACTTTGGATTAAGGGCTCTCAATCAGCTTCATATCAACTTGCTTCGAAGCTCATCCAGAGCTGTGCAGAAAGAATGAAGCCTGCTATTTGTGGATTTTTAACATCTTGCATGTTGGAGAGAGATAGTACGCAGAGTGATCTTAAAGGATCTTATCATGATATAGTATATGGAATATATTGTGCTGCACCTGATATGCTTGTTTCAATCATCCCCCACATTATCGAAGAGTTAATGGTATGCTATAAAAACACATTTCTACTAAGTTAACAATATTTTCTGACTGAGTATGTTGTTTATGTCTTTGATCTTCTTGGTTATGACTATATTCCCTTTTGATTTTTGAAAACAGATTGATCAGGTAGATGTACGAATAAAAGCTCTCAATTTACTCGGGAAACTTCTAGCACATCCGAGGTTTTATGACAAAGTAGCAGAGGTTAGGTTGAGTGCTCTACGTTGTGTCCGGACTTGTTGTACGTGCCACTGAACGCCTTCGTGATAAGATGGTAATTTACTTTTTGATTTATCAAGGAGTATAATTTTCCCAGCTGATAGCAACGAAATGTTAGACTTAAGGAATGTGGCAGCAAGGTCTTTGCCTTTGGTACTTGGTTATTCCTTTCCTTAATTATTTCATGCTGAAATTAGATAGGATTTAAGTAGCATGTGACTTTTCATGACTAAGTTAGCATACTTCTTCCTGGGTTTTGCAATGATAGATAGTTACATTTTATATGCAAGTATGTATTTCTTATTCCGTTTCATATATTTGCATGTTCCTTTCCTTCTTTTGAAATGCGGATGTCTGTCATAGAGGGCAATAGATTTCCAGGGGTTGGTTAGGTCATTTAAGTTAGGAAGAAACCAACACTTATGCTTTTGTGATCGAATACTTGTAATTATATGATATTACTACTCTTTTGCATGTAATTTGATATGCATCTTGGAAAAATGACAAGAACAAAAGCAATCGATCACATGGACTAGTTTTTTTCTTCTACAAATTCTAGGACTATTAGCATGCTGTTTTTGCTTATTAAAATTGCTTGTTTAGTTAGTGACCAATGCTATTTAGTTTTTTTTCCTTTAGTAGTGGATTGTACTCATTTTTTTTGTTTCAAACAAGTGTTATAGTCTTATGAAATCTAAATATTATGTTTTGATTTTTTGACTTAAGTACGTCATTGTGATGTATATTCTACGACCAGAAAAAGAAAACACACTATCAAGTAAAAGGTGTAACAAATTTGCAACTACGGTGTATATCATTCCCACAAAACAAAACTCATGGGGTATAAAGAATATACCTCGCATTATATGACAAGAATATACCCCGGACTATTTAGGTTTACCTCGGATTAAATGGCAAGAATATACTACGGTGTATATTCCATATACCTCGGATCATATTGCAAAGGTGTATTTAGCTTTAACACATATACCCCGGACATCCAGTTCACCGGTGTATATTGGAACCAAATACCCCGGATATATGAGAGAAAAAACACCGGTTTAGTTGTATATCCGAGGTATATACAATGAATATATCTCGGATACCTTTTTCTGGCTTTAATGTGCGATGGAAAGGATAGAGAAAATACCCCGGGCGTATATTTGTAATTAACCGAGGTATATAGCATATGACTATATATCTCCATGAGCTATACACCGAAGCCGATCCGGGGTATATGTGGTCAAACGCCCGGGATATTTGACTCTTTTTGTAGTAGTGTGAGCCCTATTTTGTCTTTATTCTTCTCTCTAAACACTTTTAATCCTCGTTCGAGCCTCAACTGACTTGAGCGTCGGAGAGCCAAATCCAGAGGAAGATCCCCTTTGGACTTGGCTGTGCGGGTACATCGACGAAGAGGTGCAGACGGTGATCGACGATCCATACATTACTCTTGGCGTCCTTAATTCAACTTTCCCTTACCCGAGCGAAGAAGACAAAGCTTGGTGTTTAGCCTCTCAACGAAGAAGTGTTGCCTCGACGAGAATATTGGGCATCAACATTAACCTCACGAAGAAGCTTCTTGAAGCCGGAAAGTCTGTAATTGCTGTTGAACTTGATGATCGTATAGTTCTCGAGCTTCAGCGTAGGTTTCAGGGCACTCCTTTCAGTAACCGCCTCAAGGTATCTTTTTTCCTCTCTAATTCGTCTTTAGATTTACCTAATTAAGGACATTTTTTCAGAATTCGTGCTATTGATGAAAATCGTAGACTGATTACTGTCAGTTTGTATTGCTCGAAATTGAATACAATTTGGATCAGAATGATACAATTTGGCTATGATCATTGAGCTGGCTCTTGGTTGCATGCTGACACTGGGTGAATGATTGATCCTGCTGCTGGGAACAAGAACATAATTTTCAGATTGAAGATATAGCTAGGATGACAATGCTAGCTAGCTAAAGGGATAAAGTATATTGCAGGAAATCAATGGTTGATATTAAGAATGATGGATTTTGTTCACAAATAATTTATATCCTTGCATTATTGTTTTCTCCCAAATTGTAAAGATATGGATATGCATAAAGCAATACGTACTTGCATGAATCGTAGCCAATTGTTTGATTTAAATATTGAACATTGTTTATGAATCTTGTCTATAATTTTATTCAGATTATACAAGGTGACGTCCTGAAATACGATCTACCATATTTCGACATATGTGTACCAAACATCCCTTACCAAACTCAGCTCCTCTAGTGACGAAATTATGAAACCAGAAGGACATTCACAAAGCCGGTTTCAGATGTGCAATCATAATGTTCCAAGAGGAATTTGCGACAAGGCTTGTAGGCTTGTAGCTCAACCGGGTGATGATGATTATTGCCGTCTCTCTGGAAACACTCAACTCAAAGCCCGTGTTAATCATCTTCTTAGAGTTGACAAGAACAATTTCAGACCTCCACCTAAAGTTGATTCCTCTGTTGTTAGAATTGAGCCCAGAAGGCCTCTACGTCTCTACCTCTCTCTCGTTGTTTGCTCTCATTTCCGCCTGCCGTTGATAGATATTTCTTCTCCACTCTCATCTAGTCATCCACTTTGTTGTTATTAAATAATTACATCTATCTCCTCTTTTATGTTCCTGTTTATGACTCCTACACTACTATTCCCACATAATGCCATGAATTGAATCTTTGTAATATATCTTTCTTACCGTTAGTTATTGGAAGAATTCATGTTGACCTGTGTGAGATCAAATTTATTCAGCGCAAATATTACGGTTTTTGATTATGAAGGCATATTTTAGGCCTTTCAATTCTAGGGTTCATACTTCATAGTGATTATATTTTTGTGAATTTTTGGCTGTGTTGTTTAATTAAGTTTCCAGTTTTAGTTTTAGGGTTCATATTTTTTGTGAAGGGTTTCCATTATTCAAATTTAAAATTTTAATTGATTTGATCGTTTTAGGAGAGCATGGGAAGATATCCACTCTAAGTTGCATTCCACCTATTCAAATCGATGAGATTCACTATCATCATGAATCCGTGATGGTCAAATTGTTATATATATATATATGCAAGATGTTTCCGGTGAAGATTAATTTTTCGTGAGGATTGTGAAGACTCATCACAATCGCTGATTCGTTTTGATCAAAAAATACTTTACACGCTCCAGTTCACTACCAAGTGCGTTACTCATCACAACTGAGTGCACTTTTCAACATATTGGTGCACTTTTCAGCACACTACCAAGTGCACTACTTAGTGCATACTGATGCATTTTGTGAGTGCACTACTGGTGCACTCCCAAGTAGTGCAGTGGTGCGCTACTTAATACAGTATGATGCACTTCTCAGTAGTGTACTGGTGCACTCTTAAATGCACTACCAAGCTCACTACCAAGTGCATTACTGGTGGACTCGCGAGTGCACTACCAAGTGCACTTTCACGGTAGTGTACCGGTGCACTTTCTAGTAGTGCATTGTGCAATATCCAGTAATACACTGGTGCACTATCTTAGTCCTTACAGTGCTCACGAAAAATTAGTCCTCACTTTATTAACCCTCTATAAATATGATATACATGTTTCAACTAATGATATGTAAGGAGATTATCACTATGCCTTGTTTACGCGCAAATATTTCACGTATTATAAATAGTAAATTGGATACTATTTTGTAAATTATAATTACTCAAGTATGTCTTAACAGTTTTCACATCTATTATAAAATCATGTATAAAATCAATAGTATTTTGCTATCTTTCTTGGCATATCATAGCATAAGAATTTGTTGATTTTAATTTGCAAATTATCATTCTGATAAGAATTTGAGTTGGGATTTTACTTTAATTTTTAAAGTTTTCATTCTCAACTAGTTCCAGATTCCTATAAAATAATAATGTTTAACATTGATTAGTGAAATTCAAATTATACTTGTAGCCTATTAGCTCAAACGGTAGAACAATGTGTTTATACATTGATGTAGGTTCGAATCCTACATAGGCTTCTCTTGAAAGTGATATGTTATAATATAATGTATATCGCCTAGTTTGTCATGCATATTACAAATAACATCTTTGATATCATATCTTTAATGCTAACACACAAAAGCACTTGGGCATATACCTCCATAATTTCTTCATATCATCTAGAATATTTTACATATATAAATAGTAAATTACATAACATTGTCTAAACAAGAATAACTCTTGTATGTCTCAACTGTTTTGCATATCATTTGTAAAGTTGCACATATAATCAATATTATTTTTCATATCATTTCTCGGATACCATAACATAGGCTTAAGTATGTTTTACAATTTCTGCATATCATATATATAGTAAAAGGCATATCAATATCCTAATTTATCTTTCTAAAAGTCTCCTTCTAAGTTCATATTTTAGACTTACTAATAAAAAATTAAAAATATACAAAATCAATTCCCTTAATTTTCTCTCTCCTATAACTACTTCCTTTTTATTTGTTTTTCTAATATTTCATATCTTTTTTTTATGGAAGTCAACTTTTTTTCTTCAAAATCCTCCCATATCATCTAGCCATCCATCTTATTTAATCTAATGGTCCTAGTTTATCCACTCGTTTTTATCACAAAAAGTCGTTTTATCTGAGCATGCCCCTGTATATATATAAATACTGGGGGTGTTATAAAATAGTAAATGAATGCATTTTTTAGGAATTACGAGTTTTGCATGTAATTTGTGATAATTACAGGAGATTTTTGTAATTTATCGAAATTACAAAAACAGTAAATAATTTATGAAAGGTGTATACAAATATATGAAAAGATAATTTTTATAATCTACATAAATATTTATTAGTTAATAAATCAAATAATAATATTTTTGAAACAAAACTACGATGGATTTACGGAAATGAAATAAAAATAAAACTTTTAAAAATATAGAAAAAAAACAAAATAAAATAACTCGTGAAGGACAATATATATATATATAGATTTATATATATATATATTAGAGGTGTAATAAAATAGTAAATGATTGTATATTTGGAAATTACGGGTTTGCCCGTAATTTGCAGTAGTTACGAGTTTTGCCTGTAATTTCTCGAAATACAAAAAGGTTAGAAAATCTCAAAGATGTATAAAAATATTTGAATAGATAATTTTTATCTTCTTGATGGGGCTAAGGTCGTTGTCCCTATCAAAGATACCCAACTCAATGATCCATTTAGTAAAGTGGAAAGTAGGGGTTGAGTCCCAAGAGAGCCTGAGTACAATTTATCTCAATCGTTGTAACTAACTAAGTAACCAATGGGGGGATTGTCTTGTAATTCTAACTAAACTACTAATGCTAATAAACTAACTAACGTTGGGTTGTATGAATAATGATGGAAACATTCACTTATCAGAAATCAACACATTGGATAAACATTGATCATAGAATCCTAATAATTTATGCTCATAGACATTCAATTGGTTGTCCTACTCTTTGTTCTAAGATAGCAACTAGTCCAAACAGTCCTAGAAACCCTTATTCTCACTATAACCAAGGAAATCCCAAGATTCAATAGTAGACAACATTAAGATCAAAGATAAGTAGGTTCATGCAATACCACTGGCAAATCGCCGATACTTGACATGAATTCAATATCTCTATCCTATAAACAATCACAAATAGTTCATGCAAATAGAACTTGCTAACAAAGGTGAAGACTTTTCAAATAGAATTATCTAAACCTAGCAATATGAATAATATCAATCAACCTAGTTTGCAACCTAGATGAAATCAATATCAATCAATATATAATCAAGCACAAGAGATAATGAAACAATCCTCAATTGAAATAGAACATAAGTGTTAAGAAACTCACAATGATATAATATCCAAGGCTTCAATCCTCAAAGTGAACAATGGAGGATTTAGTTCTTCATAATCTCTAAGAACAATGAATAAACTAGAATGGAGGCAAAAGGGAAAAAGTGGGAGAGAAACTCTTCCCAATAAAACCTAAACTATATATATGTCTTGGGAAATAAGATATAAAAGAATTAAAACAAATAAAACTAATAAATTGGTTGAACAATAAGATTCTCGGATGGAAAATCCCGAATTCGGCCCATTAAGGTCTTCTGTGACCCGCGGCCGTGGTAGTTCCACCCGCGGTCGCGGTTATGTGTTCTATAAGTCCTTTGTACGCTGATGGCCGCGGTCGTGATAGTCATGTCCGCTGTCGCGGCTAGCTTCTGCAGAAAAATGATGTCCGTAGAATTGGCATAACTTTTAACTCACAACTTCGATTGTTCTCTTCAATTAGACTTCAGTATCTAACTCCTCGAATTGGAATCACCTCAATCGGACATCGGATCAGGGAGAACGAGCCATCTGAACTTAGCTCAACATCTCAGCACTTTTTCTCGGCACTTCTTCGCTCTAGCTCCATCCCGAATACATCAATGATGGGTACAAACGGAATCTCCATGGTTGTGCCAGAAAATGCTCTCGAACTTCCCGCAAATCCATATAATATACTCTCCAAGGTGGCCTACCCAATTCCCTCCGTATATCTCCACTTTGTATGACACCACTCTGTAGTAACCAAGTGATGTGCTTTAAGCACATGTGGACTCCTAATCTCCTCTAAGGCTGCGGGAATGTATAATAAGCACAAATAAACATAAATTCGAGTCACCCACTCACTTAACACACTTCTTATTCCTCCCTTCAATTGATGACCTAAACCACTAAATAGATATCAAACCATGTCACAACCACCAATCCTAGAAGAAAAATCTGCATAGTACAACCACAACAGTATGCATCGAACTCCAAGAAAAGAATCTAATCCTATAATCTACTCCATACCATCATAGATGTGCACCAAATTTCCTACTATAATCAAGTGAATAACATGCATACAATAAGCTCAAGATAAGATAAAAAGAAGAAAGAAACTAACTCCTTATCCCTCCTGGTGAATCCTAACCCGAACAATCCTTCAAACAACCTTCTTATGCCACCGACGCCGAATCATAGTAAGAGAACCGAATCCTAGGACACTCAATTCTTTTACACTCCAATTCTTGCTCTAGCTCCCTTTCGGGTTTTCACCAAACACTCTCTATTCTTTTAGGCTCATCAACAACTCACATCTCTCAAGTCCAAATATTTCCCGGCCTAGAGCCACATGGACTACTTGCTTATTACTTAGGCCGTCCTTATCCCAGGATTTATATATCTTTATTTTTTTTATATTTCTATTTTTTTTCGATAAAACGCTGCGATTTCAAACTCTAACTCATAATATTTTAGCATAGTTTCAAACACCCTCACAACAGACTCAATAGATGATTAACAACATAAAATGACTATGAAAACATAAAATAGGTCTAATCACCTCCCCATACTTGAACAACGCATTGTCATCAATGCAGAAAAAGAGGAATCGATAGAAAAGGAAGGGAAAGAAAAACCTACTAGTATTGGTCTGCTCCTCCTGGATCTCGAGGCGAAAATTCCCTGCAAGGCTTAACCGCGGGCGCGGTAGGGTCAAGCCGCGGTTGCGGGTGGCGATTTCGGCTCTGTCTGCAGAAGCGGGAACCGCGGGCGCGGTTGACCAGGCCGCGATCGCGGGTCGCTGGTTACAGACTGTCTGCAGTGGCCTTAATCGCGGGCGCTGTTCGTTGGTCCGCGGTCGCGGGTAGCTCGTGTCGGCCTTGCTTCGGTGGTTTTTCGCCCATACTTCGTTGAAACTTCGAGTTATAAATATGTGTTTTTTTCCACAAGCACCCACCTTTTTCTCTCTGTCCATTGTTACTTGCCTGGTTTTTATCATTTTTTTAATTTTCTATTTTTTTAGCTAAAGATGTAGGAAATTACCTCGGGTTACCTCCCGATCAGCGCCTTGGTTACCTTCGTAGGCTCGACATGATTCCAAGTGGCTCAGCCATGTTCCTTCGAGCTTTTAAGTCCCTCCGCATTTACAATCTCGCTTTGGAACCACCACGGGAAAGGTTTCAACCTTAGACAATTAGAGGGATCAGGGGGGCGCCTACACTTTTTTTAGTAACCTGCACAACAACAATATCAGGCTTCTTGTCTTGAAGATCAGTAGTGTGAGGCAATTGCCCAAAACAAGAATATCAGGTGGTCTATCCACCGCGTCACCTAGACCAATCACATGATTCTCCCTATCTAGAGGTACAACAATATTGGTCCAGCAGATAGAAGGAAAATAAATGGAGTTTTCACCATGAACATCTTGACATTCTGGAGCTTTGTTCTCCTCAGTTACACCTTCTTCTTCAACCTCGGTCTCCTCCGTACATGGCTTGTCTTCCGCCCCTCCTTCTCCTGTAGCCGTGATTATGTTGGTCAAAGTTTCAGCGAGCTGGCCAATTTGTCTCTCCAGATTGTTGAGACTCGACTCGGTGGATTGCACATGGGTGATGAAAAGCTGAGTCAAGACCCTCAAATTCTCTTCGTTGGAGGGGGATTGTGCGTGCGGTGGAGATGGAGGGTTGAATTGGTACTGCGGTTGATATTGCTTGTTGTTCCACCCATAGTATCTGTGTGGATTGTCAAACCCTCCATTGCGCTGAAAGTGAACAGGAATTCAAATCAGTAGCACTGGTGTGGACCGTAGACCGGTCCACACCAAGGTTAGTAACACAAAACAAAATAAACTGTAAAGTTTGGCTCCCCGGCAACGGCGCCAAAATTTGATGGGGGCTAAGGTCGTTGTCAAAGATACCCAACTCAATTATCCACTTAGTAAAGTGGGAAGTAGGGGTCGAATCCCAAGAGAACCTGAGTACAATTTATCTCAATCGTTGTAACTAACTAAGTAACCAATGGGGGGTTTTGTCTTGTAATTCTAACTAAACTACTAATGCTAATAAACTAACTAAGGTTGGGTTGTATGAATAATGATGGAAACGCTCACTTATCAGAAATCAGCACATTGGATAAACACATTGATCATAGAATCCTAATAATTTATGCTCATAGACATTCAATTGGTTGTCCTACTCTTTGTTCTAAGATAGCAACTAGTCCAAATAGTCCTAGAAACCCTTATTTTCACTATAACCAAGGAAATCCCAAGATTCAATAGTAGACAGCATCAAGATCAAAGATAAGTAGGTTCATGCAATACCACTGGAAAATCGCCGATACTCGACATGAATTCAATATCTCTATCCTATAAACAATCACAAATAGTTCAGGCAAATAGAACTTGCTAACAAAGGTGAAGACTTTTCAAATAGAATTATCTAAACCTAGCAATATGAATAATATCAATCAACCTAGTTTGTAACCTAGATGAAATCAATATCAATCAATATATAATCAAGCACAAGAGATAATGAAACAATCCTCAATTGAAATAGAACATAAGTGTTAAGAAACTCACAATGATATAATATCCAAGGCTTCAATCCTCCAAGTGAACAATGGAGGATTTAGTTCTTCATAATCTCTAAGAACAATGAATAAACTCGAATGGAGGCAAAAGGGAAAAAGTGGGAGAGAAACTCTTCCCAATAAAACCTAAACTATATATATGTCTTGGGAAATAAGATATAAAAGAATTAAAACAAATAAAACTAATAAATTGGTTGAACAATAAGATTCTCGGATGGAAAATCCCGAATTCGGCCCATTAAGGTCTTCTGTGACCCGCGGCCGTGGTAGTTCCACCCGCGGTCGCGGTTATGTGTTCTATAAGTCCTTTGTACGCTGATGGCCGCGGTCGTGATAGTCATGTCCGCTGTCGCGGCTAGCTTCTGCAGAAAAATGATGTCCGTAGAATTGGCATAACTTTTAACTCACAACTTCGATTGTTCTCTTCAATTAGACTTCAGTATCTAACTCCTCGAATTGGAATCACCTCAATCGGACATCGGGTCAGGGAGAACGAGCCATCTGAACTCAGCTCAACATCTCAACACTTTTTCTCGGCAATTCTTCGCTCTAGCTCCATCCCGAATACACCAATGATGGGTACAAACGGAATCTCCATGGTTGTGCCACAAAACGCTCTCGAACTTCCCGCAAATCCATATAATATACTCTCCAAGCCGGATTCCGGTAAATGCACTCGACAAGCTCCTAAACATCACTAGATCTAAGCTAATAACCGTTAGTTACTCCGTATGGAATCTCTCTATCACTTCTACATAAACAACTATTATTTAATAAATAAAATAATATTATTTTTAAAATCAAACTACAATGAATTTACGAAAATGAAATAGAAAATATTTTTTTAAAAAATAGAGAAAAACGAAATAAACATGTGCCCTCTGGGACTAGTATGCATAAAGGATAATGGCCGATTGCTACTTGGAAAACATGAGTTGATAGGAGTCAAACACTTAGAATCTATTCAATAACAATTACAAGGAGTGAATTAAAAGTCCCTCTCGCTAGGGGAAAAAGCTCCGAAAATGCCTCTTTTAGTTTTACAGTTTTTCACTATAGTTATCGGAAGTTATTGACGATTTTGTGGGGTGTTTCTCCGGAGAACGCGCTCTAGTGCCATTGCCGACGGTGGTGTTTGTACTTCTCTATAATGCAGTGCACCCTTACCTTATGTATGGGCTAGGGTTTTGAGAGGGGAATCCTCGATAGAGCATAGACATAGAAATTTGTTGGAAGTGGAGAATTCGGTCATCATTGGTGCGGATAATTTGCCGGTTCAACGAAACAAATGATCTTTATGCCTAGTGGGGAAAATTTTATTAGATAAACAAGTAAGCTTTCTAGCACTTAAGTCCATCTAATGAAAATTTGGAGGGTAGATTATGGTTTTGTTGAGCGGGTGATAGGCTATATCTTGCTTATCGCAACCAATGGTTATTAGCGTTGTTTATAGGTGATTTGGTGATGGTATGAGCTGTATTCCTGTATTTCGGACCTTGTAATGCAAAAGCGTTATTCATTAGGATTACAGACATAAGAAGGAAGATGAAGAGAAGATCGTCGCAAAGAAGAAGGCGTGACTGCGGCCATGGTGGCGCGATCGCGCCCTTGTTAGGCCGAGAATGCACTTTGGGCTTTGCTTGCGGGATTTGCTCCGAGCCTTTGTTCCTTTCAGATAGAGTTTTGGAATGGACTTTTAGTGTTTTGTTTTCCATATTAGGTTATGAATGAATAGGGTTTAGGGGCTTAGCCTCCTCTCTATCTTGGATCACTTTCACTTTTCTAATTTACGTTCTAGAGAACTATGTCACATTGGTTCCCTTTCCTTTGTTCAAATGGTGAAGCCTTTAGATGATTTGGTTGTAAGACTTCTACCTTTGTTCTATTTCATAATTTGGTTGTTTCATCTCTTTTGTGCTGGAACGTTTATTAAATCTGATTTGTCTATCTAGATTGGCCACCTGGGTAGATTAGATCTATCCATATTGCTAGAGTTCGATTATTTCTAGTTGAAAGGTCTTATCTTTGTGTATGACAGAGGGGTCGTTTGGCCCTTGCCAAAGTAATATTTTCCCAACTACTACTCTACTAAAGTAAAGTGGTAAGTAGGGGTCGAATCCCACAGGGAACCGAAAGGGATCAATTCCTACAATATTAATTAATCAACTAGAAAACGTAACAAAAGGGGGGGAAATTGGTAAAACTAATGACCAATGATTGTTTGAAGACTAAAATGGGAAAAACACTTTGTATGATTGGTATTCACCTAATAGGTTGATTCAATGTTCCTAGGTTTCTCTATTGCCTATATATCTTCTAATTGCCCTAATCCTTGTTCCTTTATAGCTAATTAAGTCAACTAGTCCTAATAGCCCTTACCTACAAATCCAGCCCTAAACCCTTAAGACTAATTCCTAGGCAGCATTAAGCACAAGAATAGATAGGAATGTGCAGCGCCACTTGGCTAGTAACACATTATTATCCTCCACACACCTACAAGTCTAACTAGTCCAGGTTGTTGTTTTGTTACTGTATGGAAATGTTCTCCAACTAGGATAAACTAACTATTTGAGATTAAACTAAACAACCTAGGTGATCAATCTAGAGAGATAGTTCAATTCAATGATAATTATAAGCAAGAGGATAAAGCAATTGAGATATATTATTATTGAGAACCAAGGATTAGAAACCTTACATTGAATCAACCTATGGGCTTTCACCAATAACACAAAGTACAGGATAACTACTCCTGGCTTATTGCTAGAGAACTACGTAAAATGAAATGTATACAAGATGATATAATAGAAGGAGGCAAAAGCTCCTCTATTTATTAACTAATGGTAGAAGCTAAACCTACTTAACCTAGACCAAAACTCCACAAATGAAGGTAGCCCAAAGCCCAAGTGCAACAACAAGGAAAGTAGGGTTTCAGTGGTTTCTCGGCCCGAAACAGGGGCGGTCGCGCCTTGGACCGAGACTTGGACTTTTTGCCCTGTGAGATGGCGTGGTCACGCAGTGTTGGGACACAGTCGCTCGCCTAGCGCGGTCGCACGGCTCGTGACACGGTCGCGTCACTAACGTGTGCGGCTCCAACTTGTACCCTTTGCTTGCCTTTCCTTTGGATGCCCATAATCCTCGTATTTTGTGCCTCAGCTTTGCTCACTTTGGATCACGATAATACGCGCTATAGACGTGCCAAATCACTTGATATAGATGCTAACGACCACGTGTAATGTTGTACTAAACGCTGCCTTATCAGTGTAGCAAAGCAATTGCATGATATAGTTGAGATTGTTATTGTAGAGAGAGTTGATTGCATGTTAAATATCGAGTGAAGTAGTGGTACTGCATACACCTATCTATTCCTGAGTTCATTGTTGTTTTGTTATTAAATTTTGATAGTTTCAGGGTTATAGCTTAGTAAGGATTATTAGGACTAGTTGGACTAATCACTATATCAAAACATGGATTAGCACAACCATATGAATTATTGAACTTAGGGTTAATAGTTGTCAATGATCAACCTATCAATTTTTTGTGTGGATATTTGTTGAACGAAGTGCTTTCTCATATTACATTTATAATCAAGTTTACTTTGTTCAGTTGCATTACGAACCCCCCTGGTTACTTACTAGTTAATCACATTAACTACATAAGAATTGATAATCTGACTCCATGTGATTCGACCCTTGCTTGTCTCTATATTATTGTAGAGTTTCTAGTTAGGATTTACTTTGATTGGGCATAACAACCATTTAGGCCCCGTCAAATTTGGCGCCGTTGCCGGGGAGTTGAAGTTTCTTTTCTTGTGTTTTTAGTTTGATTAACTTTGGTGTTGACTAGTGTAATGTTAGCACCCATGCTACTGATCAGTTTCTTGTTGAGCTTAATCCAAAGATCGAACAGACTATACGTACGAGTCATAGAGAGAAGAGATCCGAGATTGATACAATGGACAATGATTAGATTGAAGAGCAAACTTCGGAGCAAATACCTCTTGCGGATACCCAATTACAATTAGCTCAACTCAGACATGTTGTAGAGGCACTTGCACAAGGGAATAATGGTGGTAACCGGACATTGAGGGAGAGTACTACTTCGAATTGGACACAGCAGCCACAAGCAGTAATTCTACCACCCCTTGCTCATGAGGTGACATTCGAGCTGAAGTCTAGGATAATCAATTTGCTCCCCACATTCCATGGTTTGCCCGGGGAGGATACGATCATGCATCTCAACCAATTCCATGATATATGCATGACTACTAAACCATCAAATGTTACTGAAGAGCATATCAAGATGAGAGCATTCAGGTTTACGCTGAAAGATACTGTCATGTCTTGGTACTGCCATCTACCTAATTGGTCTATAGACATCTAGGAGAGATTGCACAAAGAGTTTTGAAATAGGTACTTCCCAGTTTAAAAAGAAAATACGATGAAGAAAGAAATTGCCCAGGTAGAGCAACGAGATGAGGAATCTCTATATGATTACTTGGAGCGTTTCAAGGGGTTGTATGCTAGCTTCCCCTTCATGGATACGAGTCAGATGACCTGATACTGTTTCTAGCCCGTCGAGGATGTTGCTTCTATTTGTGCTATTGGTGTGCTTGATCCCATTGTGAATACAAATGATGTTGAGGTGTGTTTGGCTGGTGGGCCCCTGTTACTGGCTTTGGAGGGTGACAAGCTTTTCCCTTCTTCTATTATGCAGGTACCAAAAGTTGAGCCTAAGAAACCTCCAGGACACTACAAGGAAAAGAAGAAGGACTGGTATGATAAGGGAGTAAGGAAAAGAAAAGGGGTCAAGTCTTATTATGTGAGAATCAACAAGGAATTTCTGGATGAGTCGGCTCTTGAAGGGCCGAGTGTTGGATGATCGAGAGATGAGAAGTCGAGCCAACGACTCTAACCAAGGTGCTGCTCGGGAGGCAACCCAATATATGAGGTACTTTCTCCTTCTTTCACCTATCTTTGTTCTTTGTTCTTTGTTCTTTATTTCACAATAGGGGCATTGTGTACTTCAAGCGTGGGGGAGGGAAATTATCTCACTGTGTTTTCATTTTTGAGTTTGTCTTTTTCCTTTTGATTTTTGTGTGCCGGTTGTCATATTTCCCCTGTTTGGTACTTTGTGGACTCTTATAACGGTGCACTGACTTTGAATCTCTTTAATATGTTTTAGATGTTGATATTACAATTGCGTTATAATGATGATATGATTGATCAAATTGAGGACATTGACTAGAGAATGTGGACTTCGATTAAGATGCATTAGGTTCGATACTAAAATTTGCATATTTATCCTCTCATCTCTAGTTTTATCATGTTGTTCATATTATCTTGCTTTCGTCTTTTTCATAACAAAAATGACATAAAAGAATAAAAGGTGGGTGAGACCCTAGTACAATAAGTCAGAAGAGCATGCGATATCCGTGGTGTGACAGATCACTCCGGTTTCGATCCTCCGTGGCAATACAAGGAGTTTCATTACTGGGCCTGGACCATAAAATGTACTGGCCCGGTACCTCAAATAGTGGTTCTAAAAAATATGAATAAGTTGAATAGGATGAGAAGAAGCAACAAAAAGTCTATGTGGTAATTCTTGAGTTGAGCTGTGTGTTTTTTGTGCTTTCGATTGTGTTGGAACTTATGTTATCTTATCATTGATTATGGAGCATGTTAGGAAGGTGTTTGTTGTTTGTGTGATATTGTGTTATTATCCTTCATATGTCACTTGGATATAGACAGCTTTTGCATATTCTATGGATTCATTGTCATGTGCTTGCGTAGGACAGACATAGTCCAAGTTTAGGGAATTGTTGATAAGTTTCATTTTGGGTTAGTTTAGGTTAGTTTGTTTGCGTCGTTTTGAGTCTTTCACGTCTTGCTTTGTTTTGATTTTATAGATTTTTGGTACAAAGTCTACGCTTCTGCTTTGATGATTGCAGGTGCTTTGGAGCTGAAGTGTCGATGATGACCACTGCTATCATGTTCGTCCATACTTCGTGACACCGATGTGCATAATGGAAGAGTGAGTTCATTGCAGCTTACTCGAGGATGAGAAAGGTCTAAGTGTGGCGGAGTTTAATAGGCGATATCTTGCATAGCGCATCCAGTGGTTATTAGCATTGTTTATAGGTGATTTGTCTATGGTATAAATTGTTCTCCTGTAATCAGGACCTTGCAGTGCAGAAGTGTTATTCATTAGGATTACAAACATAAGAAGGAAGACAAAGAGAAAATTGTCGCAAAGAAGATGGCGCGATCGCGTAGAAGAAGGCGTGACCGTGCATGGCTGCAGAACCCTTAACGAGTTGAGCCATGGCGCGACTGCTCTCATGGTGGCGTGACCGTGCTCATGGAGGCGTGACCGCACTCCTGTTGCGTTGGGAATACACTTTGGGATTCTCTTGCGGAATTTTCTTCAGGCCTTTGTTCCTTTCAGATAGAGTTTCGGGCTGGACTTATAGTGTTTTGTTTTCCATGTTAGGTTATGAATAAATAGGGTTTAGGAGCTTAGCCTCCTTTCTATCTGGGATCACTTTCACTTTTCTAATTTACGTTCTAGATAACTATGTCACACTAGTTCCCTTTTTCTTTGTTCAACTGATGAAGCCTTCGGATGATTTGGTTGTAAGATTTCTACCTTTTTTCTATTTCATAATTTGGTTGTTTCCTCTCTTTTGTGCTTAAATATTTATTGAATCTGATTTGTCTGTCTGGATTGGGCACCTAGGTAAATTAGAGCTATTCATATTGTCAGGTTTTGATTATTTCTAGTTGAAAGGTCTTGTCTTTGTGTAGCAAAACAATTGCATGATCTAGTTGAGATTGTTATTATAGAGAGAGTTGATTGCATGTAAAATATCGACTGAAGTCAATGGTACTGCATGCACTATCTATTTCTAATGCGAGGGGATAAAGTTCTGGTGGAGGGCAAGTTATTGATGAGTGGATTTCCATTACGAGAGGCTACCAATGTTGTGTTTCAATTGCATCCGAATCGACCATGTGGCCAAAAATGTCTCTTCCCCTACTACTATTTATGAAACAGAGAAGAGGTTTCCATATGGATCTTGGTTAAAGGCATCATTGGACCCTCGTGAAAGGACTAGGAAGGAGGATCGAGATTTAGACGCGCCCAGATTACAAAAACTTCTCGTTGAGTTAAGTGTTTCTGAGACCTTGACGGAAAATACAGGTGTTCCAGTTGAAAACGTGGAATCAGAAATACAAGAGCATGATGTGGTTAATAAACAGTGGATGCTGCTGTTTTGAATGAGAATCTGAGGCAACTTGGTGGGACTGCGGTGTATAATGATGGAAAAATAATATTTTCTCTATAGTGTAAGATAATATGCAGATTGGGGATCCTAATATTACAACAAGTGTTGATCATGGTTACTCCACACCACATGAATGTTATCTCTTAGATGCTTTTGAGCATGATAAATTGTGGTCCCATGATACGATAGTTTCAGGAGACAAGGTGGACATTTCAGACTCTATAGTTTCTAAAACTGACACTGAATTGGCTAGAGCAATGCTTCTTAAGAGAAAGGCTACTTTTCAAGATGTTTTAGATTTTGACAATAATAGTAAAAGTGTTTCAAAAAAGACAAACTTGATTGTTCATCCTCACCTGATGTTCAAGTAGCAGGTTCGAGTGAGGTCCGAGCCCGTGAATTGTAGTGAAATATCTAGTTGGAACTATTGCGGCATGGGGAATGGCATGACAGTTATTTCCCTCCAGGATTTGGTGTGGAGGGATAGACCGAATGTGGTTTTTATTATGGAATCGAAAATAAGCAAGCGTGATTTAGAAATTGTCATGTGGAAATGTGGTTTTGTGTATGGTATTTGTGTCGATAGTGTCGGTAACTCTGGTAGCATTGGACTGTGGTTGAAAATTTGTAAGGTGAGATTGATTCATAGCTTGAATAATCCTATATTAAAAGAGGTCGAAGATCCTGATACGTGCAATCGGTGGGCTTTAGTGGGCATCTACGGATGACCAAAAACTCACCAGAAATTCAAAACCTGGAAACTAATACGGCGGGTAAAGGACTCTACTAACCTTCCCCTTCTTTTATTTGGATTGTTCAATCGAATTTTAGTTCAATATTAAAAGGAGGGCGGAGTATTGAGAAGCGATGCAGGGGTTTCGAGATGCAGTGGGTTACCGTGAAATTCAAGATTTGGGTTCCCGAGGTAGCAAGTATACGTGGAAGCGTGGGTGTGGTGGGATTTTCATTAGGGAGAGTCTTGATCATTTCTTGGGTTTTCATGTTTGGCTCTGGCTTTACCCGGATGTGGATACTTCACATTTTCCACGACAAAATTCTAATCACTCTTTAATCTATCTCTGCACAGCATTTCAGACCACCATGACATGCTTTCAAGTTTGAATCTTATTGAATTGATGTACCGGAATGTCGAGAGCTTATTACTGACCTGTGGAATGTACAATCTGATTTGCCTCAATAGAGAGTGTCGAGATGTGCTGAGGGCTTAACAACATGGGATGGTGGGAAGTTTCTTCATAGGACGTGCCGAATTCGTGAATTAGAACATGAGATGTCTACGCTATAAAATGGCGTTCAAGATGGTCTAACTCTCAGACGATCTCATACAATAGTGGAGGAATTTAATGAATTTCGTAAGCAAGATGAGTCATATTGGCATCTTCGGGCTTGGACAAACAAAAAGAAAGATGGGGATTGCAATACTTCCTACTTTCATCAATGTGCTTGCCAACGACATGCTCAGAATTGAATCAAGGGAATACACAATTCGATGGGAGTTTGGGAGGAGTCTATGGATGAAACTGAGGATGTTATGATACAGTTTTATGATGATCTTTTCCATGCTCAACCATTGTTGCATCAAGATGAGGAAATTGTTTCTCTTACCAGAAAAGTAAATGATGCTGAAAATTTGCTACTGCTCAGGAGGCCGACTAGTGAAGAAATTTAGGCAGCTCTATTTCCTATGCACCCAACCAAGGCCCCAAGCTATGATGGAATGCACACCCTATTTTATCAAAAATATTGGGATATTGTGGCGCCCATTATAGTATTGTTCATCCTGAAATGGTGGGACAGTCGAGCATCGATTTCGACTATTAATAAGATGGTGGTAGCCCTTATTTCGAAAGTATCAAGTCCGAAGTATATGTTGGAATCCAGGCCAATCAACTTATGTATTGTCCTTTACAAGATAATTTTTAAGCTACTTATAAGCACTATTTAGTACAATTCGTTGTTTGGAGCTTGGGAGACATTATGCATCGTTTTGAAGGAAATTACCGAGTAAAGGACGAGAATCTGCAAAAAGTGGCGCAACCGCACACCGAGGAGCGCGACCGCACAAGGCAACAGAGCTAGTGGCGCGATCGCGCCCGTGTTCGGCCGGACAGGCCTTGGACTGCACGAGAGGCTTTGCATTCCGGACCTTTTTCCCTTTCATTTCTAGGTTTTTGAGTGCAAATTTTGTTAAGTAGGATTAGGCTGCCTCCATTTGGAGGAGGAGATACTTTTGACATTTTTCTACGTACTAGAGAACTATGCTTCTCTAGTTCCTTGCATTTTGTTCAATCGTTGAAACCTTCGGATTAGCTCGGATTGTAAGACTTCTACCTTTGTTCTATTCCACGATTTGAGTTGTTTCTTCTCTCTTGCATTAATTGTTTATTGGATTGGATTTATCTGTTTGGATTGGCCTCCTGGGTAGATTAGATTGATTCATACTGCTAGGTCTGACTTGTCCGGGTTGGAGAGTCTTACCGTTAGGTAGCAAAGCAATCACTTGGGCTAGTTGAACTTGTGATTGCAGAGATTTGAATGCATGTTAAATATCAACCTTGAGTCAATGGTATTGCATGCACATATCCAATCCTGAACTCATTGCTGCTAGGTTATTAAATCTTGATAGTTTCAGGGTTGTAGGTTTGTAAGGGCTATTAGGACTAGTTGGACTAATAGCTACATCAGAACAGGAATTAGGATAGCCACATGGATTATTGAACCTAGAATTAATGGTTTTCAATGATCAACCTGCTAATCTGTTGTGTGGATGTTGGTTGAACAAAGTGTGTTTTTCTTAATATTATTTACTTGAATTCATTAGTTAGCTTAATTCATCCAACCCCCCCCCCCTTTGGTTACTTGGATTGTCAATCATATTAACTACATAAGAATCGAATCATTGACTCATCGTGGGATCGACCCTTTCTTACCACTCTACTAGTTAGAGTAGTGGATAGGTATTTTACATTTGATTGAGCATAACGACACACGTTTTGTGGCTCGTCAACTAATCAATATTTGTCAAAAGCGGGTATTGATTACGGTTATATCTGAGTCCCAATCTGCTTTCGTCTCAGACCGGTTAATAACTGATAACACTCTTATAGCTTTGGAAGGGTTAAATTACATGAAGCATAAACGCACTGGTAGGGATGGTACTCTTGATTTTAAACTCTACATGACCAAAGTGTATGATCGTGTTGAATGGTGTTTCTTACAAAAGGTGATGATTGGTATGTGTTTTGATGCTCAATGGATTCACATGATCATGGATTGTGTTACAACTGCTAGCTTCTCTTTCAAAATTAACGGACAAGTCCCGGGGGCATGTTGATCCTACTCGTGGTATCCGACAAGGAGATCTTTGTCTATGTATCTTTTTGTTATGTCTGCTAAGGTTTTCTCAAGTTTAATTGATAAAGGTACAAGTACGGGACTTCTTCATGGTGTACGTTTTTTCCATAGAGCGCATGTGGTGTCACATTTGTTCTTTGTCGTTGACAGTCTTATTTTCGCACAAGCTAATCTCCAAGAGTGTGCCCATTTAACTGACACGATTAGTTTGTATGAGGAGGCTTCAGGTCAGAAAGTAAACTACGCTAAGACAAAGATTACCTTTAGTAAAAACGTCAATTTAGGTATTCAAAGTTCAATTGTGAGTCGCTTGAGGGTTCGAGAAGTTTGACAACATACTAAGTATCTTGGCTTACCGGCGAAATTTGGACGGTCGAAGAAACTGGCTTTCTTGGGAATTACGGACAAGATTTGGAAATGCTTAAATTGTTGGAATGGTAATGTGGTATCCAAAGTGAAGAAGGAGGTTCTTATCAAGGCTGGGCGGTAAAGTATTCCGTGTTATGTTATGAGCATTTTTCGTCTCCTGGGTGGTTTGGTAGAAGAGATTCAAGGAATGATTACGAGATTTTTGTGGGGAGGCACTAATCTGCATAGAATGATACATTGTAATAGTTGGAGTTCTATGCGCTTGCCTAAATGTTTGGGTGGGATTGGGTTCCGGAATTTGGAGACTTTGAATACAGCGTTGCTTGAGAAACAAGGGTGGAAACTATTGAATGACCAGAATTCTCTTGCCTACCGGGCTCTCAAAGCGAGATAATTTCCTAACAGATCATTTCTAGATGCAGACCATGGTTCAAATCCGAGTTATTCTTGGTGCAGTATTCTCAGTGCAAAGGACCTTATTCAGAAGGGAATAGGGTGACGTATAGGTGATGAGCGTACAATGCTTGCATCATCTATGCCCTAGATTCCCGACTCTAATGGTTAGTGTTGTCCTGCTAATAGCTCAACTTTGAATCCCCACCTTATTGTATTTAATTTCATTGTGCAGGGTACAAATATTTGGAATGCTGCAAAATTAGACGCGACACTATCTTCAACAGGACGACATGGTTGCTAGGTGAATTCACATCTCATGGTGCAATGTACCAGATCAAATGTTTTGGTGGCCTAACTACTCCGACGAATTTTTAGTCTATACGACATACTGGATGTGCCAGTGCAATGCAGCCCCTGAGTGGCATAACATTCTAAAAAGTAGCTCATCAAATTGTTGGAGTATGATTTGGCGAATGAAATTCCCGACAAAACAGAAGAATTTTGCTTGGCGGGCATGCTCTGGCTCTCTCCCGGTGAAGGCACGTCTGTTCAGACGGCATGTGTCGAACAACCCAACATGTCCACGCTGCAATTGTGATGAGGAAACGATATGGCATGCGTTAGTTGAATGCCCGGAGGTGGATCAAGCATGGGTCAGTACAAATCTGCTGCACTAGGCAAGATCCTTCTAGTTTGTCGACTTTTCTGAATTTATGTAGGAACTCAACTCTTCAACAGCCCGGGGGGGTTAAAGAATTTTGAACATACGCATGGGTTGCTTGGACACTCCGAAATAAATATATCTTTGAACTGTCATTCACAAACCCGGATGTTCTTAGAGTGGGTTTTCTAGGATACGTATCTAATTACTCAATGTTCTCATTTAACCGGCAAAACACACAGGTGACAGGTTTGGGCGACACGCAACACCAATCTGAATCTTGGCTGAAGCCACCAAGGGGTGTTGTGAAGGTTAATGTGGATGCTAGTGTGGATGGTGATGAGTTTGGCCTTGGAGTTGTTATTAGAGACCATTTAGGGGATATACTCATGGTTGCGAGTAAACGGATTCATTCTTTCTAAGCAGCTTTCATGGCTGAAACTCTAGCTATGCAGTAGAGCGTTTCCTTGGCACTTCAGTGGGGTTGTAATTCAGCCGTGATTGAATCCAAATGCTTGTCCTTACTTACTAATCTCAACAAGCACTTGACCAAAAGCTCGTATAACGCACAAGTTATAGATGATATCCTATTTCGTTGTCATTCTTTTAGATCGGTTTCATTTTTGAATGTTAGACAAGCCGGTAACACGGTTGCACATTTAACGGCTCGTCTTAGTCCTAGTATTTTTCAGTATGTTGTGTTTCTATGTAATTTTCTTCAAGGTATCGTTATTCTTGTGGAACTTGATCTAATATAAGCTCGCATTTTAGTTAAAAAAATTCTATCTTAATTCGGTTATGTATGTTAGAAGTCAATATTGAATTTAGGCTAGGTTCTTCTTATTAGTAAATAAATAATAATATACATTGTAATGGTAGAAAGTTCAATTTGATATTAAGTACTTAGAGAGTCAGTATGTACTCATATCACAACTAAATACAGAAAATGAAGACACTCCTCAATTTTCCAACTGTTATATTCTGACTATTACAGATTTTCTTAGGTGAGATTCTTGCCTAACTAATTCCTTAAGATTAGATTCTGACCTTAAATATGTTCTATCAAATTCAGATCAAGAACATCACTTTATTATTATAAAGGACTTACAAATCTTGAGCTCAAAATATTGATGCATATAATACCCTTGGTTTCAAAATAAACTTGATCAAAAGAAATGTTACCAATTTTTCTATACCATACTACAATAAAATTGCAAATTCATCAATAATCTCAAGTCTAGCGATCAACTCTTATGCGTAATGGTTGCTCGTCTCATCGTCTATGTTGTTGTTGCTGGGTCGACGCTGATTTTGTTGATACTTTTCGATTAAAATCATAATCCAAATGATTGTGTACATTGGCATAATGTATCCAAATGTTCTTACAACAATTACCTGCGAAATTGTATTAAGGATAAATTACTTCAAAAAATGATTGTTTAGCATTGAAGAATAGAGCTTACCGTAAAGTGCCAAAAACCACTGAGTAATCTCCATCCTCCAGATAGAACAGAAAAAATATGCTTCACCAATATGAGCACTATAAACTGCTCAAATTATTGGACAAAAGCATATATATAAGTAGTCTGTATTATATCGTAAATAACCTCATATTGTTTCTTATCATAGAGGAAAATTACAATCAAGAACACTAATTTGCAGCAAGAAGTAGTTTGATCATCTGCTGAATCTGGAAATTCTGTGCCAAATAATTCTTCTAGGATCTCTTCCTCTTGATCTTCTATTGGAATTTCAAAATTCTCTCCATCCCAATTGAAAGTAGGGAATTCCCTTCAAAAAAATATTATGTAAGGAAATTATGAATAAGGATCCGGTGAAAACAATTTTTATGGTGTGAAGTGCGAACTTTCTCGGATACACATATAACACACTAATGTTCACATATAACACGTTAATGTTCACATCTAAAGGGATAAAAAAATCACCCAGAAAACGTAAAAAAAATAAAAATAACAGTTCACCATTAATTACAAAAATGTCACCGCGTGGATTCATTAAAAAACCCATCTTTTAATCCCAGCCCTACATTTTCTAATCTAATGGCTCAACATGCTTCGCACTTCACACCATAAGGGTTGTTTTCACCGGAACTCACATCAGGAAATTATTGTGTCAAATAAAATTTAATACTAAGAACAGGCTCCCAAATATATAAGATAAAAATTCAAAAACTAATAACAAGGAACATAAGCCACTTTCAAGATTCGTAAATATTTTCGTCTAGAAATAAGTTTTGTTTCATGATTCCAAATAAGTACTGCTAATATTGTTAGAAGGATAAAAGTAGTTTAAATTTCCCTTAAAATTATTTATTGTCTCTCTTTCGTTTTTGGTACCTTTTGTTCTTCAAAGTTTATCGCTTTAGAATTTCACATTTATTAAGAAAACTATTAATATGTGTTGAAAATCAAAGTTTTTTTTTCTTAATTGTAACCTACTACCATTTGACCAATAGTTAGAGATAAAAAAATTAAAATAACCAAATTCCAATTGTAATTTTAATGATATCTATGTGATAAATTGTCTTGAACTCTTGTGGTAACAAATATTTGGGAGTAAAATTTGAAAGTTATAATGACAATATTAGAGAATGGTGTAGTAATCAATTGATAATTAAAGATAGAACAGACCAAATGTGCTAAAATAATCTAGAATGACACTATAATTAATTGATATTTTTGGATTAAAGTTACATTTGATTCTAGAAGAAGGTATTGATTTTTTTAGCTAAAAACTCTTATTGTAGAGGGTCAAGATCACCAGCTCCCTCTATCATCCGATTTATTTCTCGAGGTGGAGGCGAAGGCGGAGGTGGAGGTGGAACGACACTATACCCTAATAGAAATTTCTTAGAAAAAAAGTAATATTTCAGCTATCAACAAATAATTTCAGAGATCAGTAAAATTGATTGTTTACAAGGGATTAACTTTATAATGATAGAGGAAGATATAACATTTTCTTACAAAGAAACGAGTTTTTGAAGGGTTGTAAGCAATAAAGAAGATTGAGTGAATGATTTGGTACTTAAACCTAGCAATGAAACTATACAAATCTGGAAAAAAGCATTTCATTTTACTGCAAAATCATAAATCTTATAAGCAAATTGACAAAGTCGTAACATGTAAAAGAAAAGAAAAACAAACCTGTAGGCAGATCTCACAGTTTGTATTGCTTTTCTCATAACACCATCTCTCAATACATTCTCTGTGTGCAAACTAAAAATAAAATAATTTTAGTAATAATTAAACAATCAATATTTTTTCGTTTTTTTTTCAAGAAAACTGTTCACTCATTAATCTCCAAAATTATATAATATTCTAATTTAATTAACCATAATCACAACTATTCACATGGTAGAAATTTCGAAAAATAAATGCTACAAACAAAATGTTGTTTAATCTTTCTATAAAATCAAAGTGGTAGACCCTTAAAGACTCCTAAAAAATGTCTCCATAGTCCATACACTTCTCTAATAGAATCGAACTCAGATCTTTGAATGGACGCTAGTGTCAAACGACTAAAACGCCCAGATTCCCAATAATAGTATCACTATACACGTCTCCAATAGGAATCCTACTCGATACCTCTAAAGAGAATGCTTAAGGGGTGTTAGTTTCAGGCTACTAGATCCTTCCAGGCTCCAAATAACAATGTCTATATACACGCTTGTAGCAAGAATTGAACTGGAGACCTCTGGATAGAACGTTTATGAGAAGCCAGTGTCAAATAACTAGACCCTTTGTCTCCATATGCACATCTAGTAGAAATCAAACTCGAGACCTTTGAATAGGATGCTTTAGAGACACTAGAATCAAACCGCTAGACCATTCCAGGCTCTTGTGTCTCCATGTACGCTTCCGGTAGGAATCAGACTCGGAACTTCTGGACATTTAAGGGACACTGGTGTCAAAGCACTAACCCTTTCCAGGCTCCCAATAACAATACATCTACACCTGTCTCTAGTAGAAATTGAACTCGAGATATCTGGATAGAACGCCTAAGAGACATTAGTATCAAACCGCTAGACCCTTCCAGGCTCTCGTGTCTCCAAATATGTGTACTGCAGGAATCTAACTCGACAACTTTGGATAAAACATTTTGGGGAATTCCGATCCATAATGACAAACCACAAGACTCTTCCAGGTTCTCTTGACTCCATACACGTCTCTAGTAGGAAGTGAAGTCGAGATTCCTACATAAAACTCTTAAGGGACATGTGCTAGTGTCAAACTACTAGTCCCTTACATGCTCTTCTGTCTCCAACAAGCCTCTTGTAAGAATCAAACTCAAGACTCTAGATAGAACACTTATGAATACTAGTATCAAACCACTAGCTAGACCCTCCCAAGCTCAGTATGTATTGAATTCAAGCCTTCTGGGTCAAACCTTTTGAGGAATGCTTGTGTCAAACCACTAGACCTAATAGTAGCACCTCTATACATAATTTTAGTAGAAATCGAGTATTAGACCTCTAAATAGAACGTTCAAGATACGCGAGTGCCAAGAAACATGAGTTTATAATCTTTACCTTAGATGTGCCGGAACAAGCACAAGGAGCTTCCAATTTGTGAGAATGTTGAAGCTCTTCCTCAAGACAAATCCTGCAAAAATAAACTGATTGTGGATTTCTGCCCAAAACACCAATACTCTTTTCTCCCATGTTATGAGTTGCAATTGAAGGTTGTTTGGCTTCTCTATACATCTTTCGGCTTAAATAGAGGAGATGGTGAGTTGTCTACCACGACGTGCCAAATGGTCAACTTTAGATGTTACCAGTTTAATTCTTAGTTTCATTAGTGTGTGGTATTATTTTATGTGGGTTTGACGCGTTATAAGTTAAGTAGATAGGAGGTTGTACGCGTATAGAATACGAGCTACGCTTAGTTACTTGTGATAGAAGTCATCTACACTGCACGTAAACTAATCGATTATCCTACACATTGGAAATGTTTATTTTCTATTTTTCTTTTAAAGGAAAAGGAAAATAGGAGTACACTAGTTGATCATACGGGGATGAATTAATCAAATGATAGAATAAATATATATTTAGTAGTGACGAATGAACACACACTACAAGAATACTGTTGATTAATCAACCCGAATCCGTCGCTAATTAGTGTTAGCGACGGATTCGCGACGGATGGGGTCGGCCGGCCTAAATTTGGTAGCTAAATAGCATTTGCGATGAATGTTGTGATTTGTTGCCAATCTGCGACGGAAATTGCGACGGACTTCCGTCGCAAATAATGTCTCCGGGAGCGACTCAGTAGCGACCGTTATAGCGACAGAAGTCCGTCGCAATTTTTGTCTCGGGAGCCATACTTTGAGACTCTGTGGCGACGGCTGTAGCGAAGGAATTTCGTCGCAAATCTCGTCCCCGGGCGCCAGGTTGGAGACGATGTGTCGACGGAGTTAGTGACGGAAGTCCGTCGCAAAAAGCGAGATTTAGGGCTAAAATCCGTCACAAAAGCCATCGTTACTGGGTCGCCACGACGTCGCTTTTCTGTTACAAATCCGTCTCCAAGTTGTCGTTATTCCTTCTCTACGTCGTCGTTACTCACGTCATATTTCATTTTGAATAAAAAAATTTATACGAAAAGGATGTTATAAGGAAAATCCAATATCAACATTAATAAATCCGAAATTGTCATTTTAAACAAAGATACAAATCATTACAAACATAGTTCGTACAAATAATTTTTTTTAGAAATGAAACATTTAATACACTACGACTCATTGTCATTGTCGTCTCCTAGTGGTGGGCGATACTCTGTAGGAAGGGTCGGCATCAGCTTGGCCACCTCAGCTCGGACTAACTCGGTCATTTGCGACTGCATTTGCGCCTGCATTTGTGCTTGCATTTGCGCATGCATTTGTGCTTGAAGTTCTTGAAACCTGAGAGGATGAACTGGGCCGAGATGAGCTAGCTCGATGCCCCTTGTTGTGAGATGTATTGATATATGCACTGGCCATTGAACCGAGTCCGTATACCCGATGTTTCTTGTTCACGCCCTCGATCTCTAGAAACATCTACGTCTTATCCACGTCATCTCTGCTCATGCCATCACCCTCTCCGGTCAGCGGCTGGGACGCAACAACAAGCTGGGTGATCGCATCCTACAATAATGGAGAAAAACATATTAGTTAGGTACCAAAAAACTCATAACATATAATTAGTTTATGAATTACCGTCATCCTCTGAGCCCTCGAGTCCACCAGGACACTCTTGTCCTTTTCCTTCCTCGAAGTGTGTGTACGAGTGTACAACTCTGAGGCGCTTGGATTGTGACCGAGCTCTTGGGACTAACAAAAAATAATAAAAAGTATTAGTTTGACAGAAAATTTTAAAAAATCGTTATATGAACAATATAAAATTAAAAATCAAACCATGTTGTCAAAGTGCTTGATGAAAGCACGGGATCCTCCTGTATGGAGCACTAAGCTAGTGCCTTCACTAGCAGGCTCGCTCATCCGATTGGAAAGAGCCGTAATAGACTTCTTCTTTGCTCCTCTGAATCCCAGAAGGCTTTCCAGGCGGCCCAAATCTCCTCACTCAAAGAGCGATGGCGCACGCTCGACGTCTTCATCTTGTGAATGACGCCCTTGTATCTGTGAGAGGAAATATCTCAAGAATTACAACGTAAAGCTAACAATTCATTCATTACAGAGAGCTTTGCAACGTACCTACTGGCCGCATGTCTCAAGAATACATTCTTGATGTGGGCCTCACTATATTGGGTGTCGTCCCAGAAATATTCCTTCTGCAAAACTTGAAAAACATGTTTCAGTTTGCATTTGTACATTAGTGTAATCTTAAAAATAAAAAAAGATAAATAATTACCTTAAACTCTTCCCTGTAATAATCGGTCTCCTCAGAAGTCAAAAACCGTCAAGCATTACTGTTTAGAAAAAAAGCATTTCCGGAAGATCTCCCGCATAGAACATGAGACTCGTCCGGAGTCAAGCAGCATAGACCCGCTGGGGTCTGGATAACACATTACTCTCCCACGGGGATCCAGCCGTGCCCGTGGCTCAATAGGTACAGCCTGGTGGGCCTCTACCGGACTATCCTGGACCGGCACATCCTGGGGGACATCCAAGGACGGGTTAACCCGTCCTTGGTCTCGGCCTCGACCCCGGCCACGCCCGCGACCAGCTCAAGTGAGATCACACGTACCTCCTTGCCCTCTCATATCTTCAACCATATATATTAAAATGGATAGTTCCAAATGTAATTAACAACTTAATATATTAAAATGTGGAAAGTGAACTAAAGCTAATTACATAAATTAAAATAAAACACATCCAATATGAATGTTTCACATATAATGAACAATCTATATAACACATCAGTCAAGTTCGTCTTCCTCTTCCTCTTCCTCTTCCTCTTCCTCTTCCTCTTCCTCTTCGTCTGATGATGGAAAGTCAATTTCTGTTTCTTCGACAAGAGGAATTTGCAACGCATCGGCTTCTTCGTTCCGATCAGCTAAATTCGTGGGATCTTCATCTGTTTCAACGATATGGGGATTTTCTTCAATGTCGTCTTGGAAGGCCGGGATGATTGTCTCGGGCATGTCAAGTTCTGACCGTGCCTTAATCTTGCATACTGCCCACCAATTAACTTTATCCCGTCTTTTACTTGGTTATGGCAAGTAGTGAACTTGGTCGGCTTGTTCTGCCAAGATGAATGGTTCATATTATTGTACCTCCGTCTGTGATTAACATCCACCATGTTGTATCGAGTGTTAGTGTTTGTGCCACTATCCGTAGGATTGAACCAACATTTGAATATGACGGTCTTGTTCATTGGCAGAGTTGGATACTCTAACTCAATTAGGTCAGTCAACACCCCATAAAAGTCATTTTTCGTCCTCGACATATTGTGTTCCCCTTACGCAAACACCGTTATTCATTGTAAGCTTGTCCTACTCATATTCTCGAGTTAGGAACCTGAAGCCATTTATGTAGTACCCTTTATATGTGTTGACCGTTCTACACGGTCCCATTGCAAGACTCAGAATGAACGAATTGGTATAGACGATTGGATCTTTGACCTGTAGTTCAAATAGATAGTTGTAAGAGTTTCCAACACTTTGCAAGACTCACAATAAAGGAATCTCGCAAGTACTTACATGACATTCGAACCAAGAGGTGAAGTCATTCTCAATCTTTCTTTCAATTTCTGTCTCGCTTATTCCATGCTTCCTTTCGCGCAACTCGGCCACGAAAACCCTTTAAAAGGAAAACACCCAAATTTAATCACATCCCTCGAGTAGATATATGATTTCACTAATATATTATTGCACTTTATAACAATGCTTACGTTCTGTGCGCTTCGATCTCAGGACAGTTCAGACGAACATAGGTACTACCATGCTTACTTCCTAGCAGCAATAATCTCAGCATCATCAATATATCTCTTGGTGCTACCATGCATCAGCCTTCCCTTCGGTTTGAAAATCGATAGTCGGTCGAATTTGTCATCGGCGTCCATATCACAAGTTTCATTTCTTCTCAACCGCTTGGATAACCTTGGATCAGCTTTATTAAAATAAAATGGTGCAAATTTCGCGATTTCTTCTTGCAAATCCGTTGCTAATGCTTCCTTCCACCATGCCTTTATTGTTGATCTTTTTCTTCAATTTTCTCAAATATCTGTTTTTGGAATCTATTAGTTATGCATAGAGAATAAATGGGTGGAGAAACACCAAAAATAAATTCAATACATTTCAAATGAATACATCCATCGATATTGAATTGGCTCTACCATCATCACCTCATAAGGAAGATGCAGGGGGAGATGCTTCATAGA